>NW_011934429.1:66622-71252 GCF_000733215.1 Auxenochlorella protothecoides
GGCCGCCCGCCCGACCCGACCACCCGCAGGTCGCGCGGTGGCAGAGCCAGGCAGCCGTCCCCGCCCCGGCGTCGCTGGTCACCACCAGGCTGGACTCGGCGTCGCTGCCGCCGCCGCAGCGCGGGCAGCGCAGGCGGTGCATGCCCTCCGCGGCCGTCCAGGCCGGCAGCCCCACGCGTGCCAGCGCCTCCTCGAGCGGCTGCCCCGCGCGGGGCGGGGGGGGTGCGCTCTGGGCCGACGCGTGCGGCGGGGGTCGCGTCGACGCGACGGCGGCCTCGCCCAGCTCCGCCTCGCTGGCAGTCACCCTGCCCGGCCGCGCCTCGCTCGCTGTGATCCTGCTCACGGCCGGCCCACTCGGCCCGGGCCCTCCGGTCCTGGGCCGACCCGCCCCAGCCACGCTCGGTCCGGCCTCACTGGCCGCCGTCTCATCCACCTCCACCGCCTGGGAGCTGACCCCCTCCAGGGCCACCAGGCTGGCCTCGCCGCCCAGCGCCCTCAGCGCGGCGCGGCGGATGTCCGACAGCGCGGCGGGGCCGGGCCCGCGCAGGCGCAGGATCTCCTCCAGCGCCCCGCGCGTCAGCCCCGCCGCGGCCAGCTCCGCGTCCGCGGCCGTGGCCAGCGCGTTGGCGCGGGCCAGGGCGCGCAGGGGGGCCAGCCGCTCGCCCAGCGTGCGCAGCAGGGCCTCGCGCTCCCAGGCCGACTCCAGGTCGGCAACGGTGCCGTCCAGGGAGCGGGCGGGGTACGACACGTGCCTCACATGCGTGCCGGGCCGTGTGCCTGGGGGCGGCATGCGGGTCGAGGGTGGTGAGCGGACGAGTTGTGGGGGGAGGCACCTTGGTGAGCCAGCTCAGGCTACTCTCGGGCTGTGCGAGCCTGGAGTCCAGACATCTGCATGCGCCTAAGCATGCCAGATCCTGTTCTGTCCATGGCCAGCACCGACTGGCATGGGGAAGGAGCAGGCCTGCACGCAATCACAACCCACATCCGGATCGTCCCCAGGGATCACGGCACCTAAATCCGGGAAGCCATGCCCCGCGACATCGCACCTGCATGCCACACAGGCACAAAGGCCCTGGAGAATCGCGCGGCAGCGGCCCGGAAGGCTCGGGCGTGCATGCCGGCACAGGTCGTGGGGGGGAGGGGGCAGCTTGCGCCGAATGTATGCTCAGGGAGTGGAGTGCGGCAAAATGAGGATGGGGCATGGGGCATCCTCCGCAACCCTGGTCAGGGAGGTTGTCGTAGAATGCGCCTTGCTGGAGAACGGCGCCGTGGTGAGTCGGCAGAGGGGGTGGGCACGTCCGGCGATGGTGCGACAATGGTCGGCCCAAGCAGCTCCTCGCTGGATACCCACGAAGCGAGTCCGAATATGTGGTCACATCTGCGGACTTGGTGCCCTGCAGAGACTCTCCATGCGTCCCTCATCCCCAGTTCAGAGGGTCGAGACCCCTCGCGCGCTCGGGCGGGAGGCTCGAATCATTGACCGAAGGGAGGGCATGGCGCCAACATGGCAGGCGACCCACCGGCTCGTCACCACGACTCAAATCGGTACATCTGTAATACAACATCTCTGATCCAGCAACCAGGAGTGTGGAAGGCAGATACCTGGCAAAGCTCGCAAGGTGATCAGGAGGCCTGCCATCGCCGCCCACGATGTCTGGGGCATCCGGCCCACAGCTGCACATCAATGGCGATAGAACCAGTGGGCAGGATGTGCGTACCCAGAATACCACAGCCGTCCTGGCAGTGGCAAATATCCTCAAGTCCAGCCTGGGACCGGTCGGCCTAGACAAGGTGCGGGGGGGGACCATCCGGTGTGATTTAAGGGTCCAGCGGGACCTACAGCCCCACCCATTACCTCGCATCTCAGCCTCACACCCTGTGTGGGTCACCCTTCTGCGCGCAGATGCTGGTGGACGACATCGGTGATGTCACCATTTCCAATGATGGAGCCACCATCCTCAAGCTGCTGGAGGTGGAGCACCCCGCTGCCAAGGTGACGACATGTGTAGGGGGGTGGTATGCGGGGTATGATTACCTTGATGAAGTGGCTGACTCCTCGAGCCAGGCCGCTCGAAAGTATCATGCACCGGGCCCCATACGTGCATGACTGTCAGGCAACCAGTAGCCATGCCGCCTCGGCGCTGCCCACCTGCCTCAACCCACACTGGTACCCACACTCTCCTGGATCAGATCCTGGTGGACCTGGCAGATCTGCAGGATCAGGAGGTGGGGGATGGGACCACCTCGGTGGTCATCTTCGCCTCGGAGCTGCTCAAGCGCGGGAACGACCTCGTCCGCTCCAAGATCCACCCCACCTCCATCCTGAGCGGCTTCCGCCTGGCAATGCGAGAGGTACGTGCCTGCATCCAGCGTCCGGTCCCTCAGGCTGGCATGGAGCGCCGAAAATGGAAAGAAATGAGCTCGTGAGATGAGCATATCCAGCTGAGGGTGCCTTGCATGCCCCAACTCCATGGGGGTGCACGCTCGAGCAGCCCACCCTTTCGTGCCACATGAGCAGTCATCAGGACCATTGCTGCGGCTGCATGCCCCTCACGCTGGCCTCCTGCATCTTTACGCCCCTCACCCAGCACTGACGCTCATGCTCCCACACACACCCCACCTCAGGCATGCAAGTATGTGGAGGAAAACCTGGCGATCAGCACGGACACGCTCGGCAAGGACACCCTCCTGAACGCCGCTCGTACGGCAATGAGCAGCAAGATTGTGGGATCTGAGGCAGACTTCTTTGGCAACATTGTCGTGGAGGCAGGTGAGCCAAAGGGTGGTGAATGGGGTTGAGAAAGCAGGGAACGGGAGAGAGGGTGGGTGAGATGGGCGGTTGGGAGTTGCCATTGCTTGTTTGGGCCTTCCAGTATACATTGAGGTAACTTTGGCAGCAGAGTCTGGGCCATGCTCATACCGACATGGCATTCATCTTCCATTGCCCCGCTGCACGCAAGTCTGGGCCTTGATTTCCCCTTTCAACCACCTTAACCTTCAGTCATTCTCCCAAACCCCAAACATCGCAGTGACGAGCGTGAAGACGACGAGCGAGCAGGGGAAGACAAAGTACCCCGTGAGCGCCATCAACATCCTGAAGGCCCATGGCAAGAGCCTGAAGGACAGCCAGCTCCTAGACGGGTATGCGCTGAACCTAGGCAGGGCCGCACAGGTATGTCGTGGAGTGGAGTGTGTGTATATGGGAGTGGGGGAGGGGGCGAAACGACGGCTCCTGGTCTGGGAAAAGGGACCCACAGGGGGGCAAGGGCGGCCTGTGGCTAGCAGAACCTCCTGCACCACCTCAGCCTTCCCCCTCCTGGTCTTCCTGCCCGCGCTCTGCAGTCAAACCACCCTTCCCTTGCATGGATCAACCCTCGCTCTCACACCACGCACGCCACGCACGCTGCAGGGCATGCCCAAGCGCGTGGAGGGTGCCCGCATCGCCTGCCTGGACATGAACCTGCAGAAGGCGCGCATGCACATGGGAGTGCAGGTGTTGGTGTCCGACCCCGCCGAGCTGGAGAAGATCCGGGAGCGCGAGAGCGACATCACGCGCGAGCGCATCCAGAAGATCATCGACGCAGGTATGTGAGCGAGGTGTGGGGACTGGGGTGGGTGGGTGAGAGTGAGATCATGTGCGCTGGCACTTCAAGCTCAGGCTCCCCCGGGGTTGATGACATGGGCTGAACCCTCCAGCACACCGTTCCTCCATCACCCCACTGCTGCGGCCCCCGCCCCACCCCACCAGGCGCCAACGTGATCCTGACTACCAAGGGCATCGACGACATGTCCCTCAAGTACTTTGTGGAGGCGGGCGCCATTGCCTGCCGCCGTGTGCCCAAGGAGGACCTCAAGTGGGTGATGGAGTGATTGCGTGGTGATGGGTGACAGGGGTGGGATGGGATGTCACCAGATCGCGGGAGGGGCCTCCTTTCCTCGGCAGGTGGTTTGGCTTTGTGGGGCGAATGGCGTCCGGGTCTTGCACAGATCCGCTTTTTGCACCAACAGCCACGTCACCCATCTCGACTGCCGCCCCCCTGCTCTCTGTACCCTCTTCCTCGTGTGCACCCTCCAGGGGAAATCCCAGCCCACAGGCATCATTCAACCACTGTGATCCCCCCCACCCTACACACACAAAACCAGGCGGGTGGCCCGGGCGACGGGGGCCAGCATCGTGATGACCCTGGCAGACATGGAGGGGCAGGAGTCGTTCGACGCAGTCAACCTGGGCAGCGCTGAGGAGGTGGCGGAGGAGACGGTGTCGGACAACGACGTGATCATGGTGCGCCGGCCGCGCAACACGCGCGCAGTGACGGTGCTGCTGCGCGGCGCCAATGACTACCTGCTGGACGAGGTGGACCGCTCCCTGCACGACGCCTTCTGCATCGTCAAGCGGGTGCTGGAGAGCGGGCGGGTGGTCCCCGGCGGCGGCGCTGTGGAGGCCGCGCTGAACGTGTACCTGGAGAACTTTGCCACCACGCTGGGCAGCCGGGAGCAGCTGGCCATCGCCGAATTTGCCGACGCGCTGCTCATCATCCCCAAGACCCTGGCCGTGAACGCGGCCAAGGACGCCACCGAGCTGGTGGCCAAGCTGCGGGCCTACCACTTCACCGCGCAGGTCTGGGATGGA
>NW_011934429.1:72269-79167 GCF_000733215.1 Auxenochlorella protothecoides
GACAAGAAGCACCTGGCAAAGTTCGGGCTGGACCTGATCGAGGGCACGGTGCGGGACAACGTGGATGCGGGCGTGCTGGAGCCGGCGCTCAGCAAGCTCAAGATCATCCAGGTGTGTGTGTGTAGTTGGGTGGGCAGGAGGGAAGCGGGGGGCGGTGGTGAATCCTCCCTGCCCCCAGTGGCACCCCTCATGCTCCTCTTGTTTCTCATACGCCTCCCCCATGAACCTCCATCACCATCTTCCCCCACCCGTCTCCTTCCCAGTTTGCCACGGAGGCTGCCATCACCATCCTGCGCATCGACGACCTCATCCGGCTCGCGCCAGAACCCGAGGAGGGCGAGGAGTAGTTTAGTGTGATCATGCCAGCCCTGCTGCAGTGTGACTGGGGATCCTGAAAGAATGGAATCCCAGACCCAGAAGGGAGTTTATGGAGCTTGGGAAAGAAGCACATGCGGCACTGTTGCCTGTTCTCAGGGCAATGTCCTCGCCGGGCAACACAAGGAATGCAGCTGCCTGCTGCGGAGGCTGCTGCAGTCAAGTTTCCCTCCCTGTCCAAAGCCTCTGACTGGACTTGCTGGTATTACAACGGCAGGCAGGCAGGCAGGGAAAAGGAAAGGGGCTGTGTACACGCCTGCGGGCAACCTGGGTCGCAACCTTCCCACAGCAATCATTCTCACAATGTCCATCGTCAACCGCGTCCAGGCACCAGCGACCCTCTCGCTGGCAGCTTGGCCCCGGGACCACTCCTCCACCGCCTCTTCCCCCAAACAGGACTCCCCCCTCCAAGCATGTCACATGCCCGTCTCGGGCCCTGGGCCGCTCTGCCGGCCCGCCTGGGCCGCCCGGCGCGCGGCCTGGTGCGACCGCATCTCCAGCTCGTAGTTGCGGCGCTCGATCTGCACCGCCTCACTGGGCTGCACCACGCGGTCGATCAGCCCGTACTCGATGGCGGCCTCGGGCGTGAAGTAGCGGTTGCGCCCGATGTCCTTGCGCACCGTGGCGGCGTCCTTGCCCGTGGCCGCGGTCATGAAGTCCACAAACACCTGGGTGTTGGCCTCCAGCTCGTTGGCTCGGATCATGACGGTGCTGGTGCTGCCAAACGCGCGGTTCAGGCGGGGGGGGCAGGTCATGATGCGCGCGTGGGGCAGCGCGTAGCGGCACCCCTTCTTCCCGGACGCCAGCAGCATGGCGGCGTTGCCGCAGGCCTGGCCGATCACCAGAGTGTAGATGTCGGGGCGGATGTAGGCCATGGTGTCCAGGATGGCGGTGGCCTCCGTCTCAAAGCCCACGCTCTCCCCAGCAGCAGTCTGGGAGCCTGATGATAGTTGGTTGTAGGAAGGGGGGAAAAGGAGGGGTGTGTGCTTGTACATAAACGTAGCATTACCGCTGAACAGGGCACGAGAGCCCCTTGACGGCAAGGTGTGGGAGTGGGCTGTGCTACACTGTTCTAGTAACAGAAGTCAACTCTGGTGCGCATGGTAGGGGTCCACGATTCGGTACAAGTGGGTCACTGCGACCTGGGCACCCCCCTGCACAGCGCCAGTTCAACGTCTCCCTCACAGCACAAACACAAACACACACACACACACACACACCTGTGGAGTTGATGTAAACATACACCGGCTTGTCCTGAGACGAGTAGTTCAGCCACAAGAGCTCTGAGATGACGAGCTCTGTCACGGCAGGCACCAGCTGCAGGGATGAGGGTGGAAGGTGTGTCAGCTTGGGGAAAGGGGTTTGAGAGGTGGATGTCTAACAGGCTTGGAACACAGCACGAGGCAGCGCATCGACCATTCCCTCACAGAGACAGCAGGGCGCCATTCATCTGAATCACCAGCAGCACTGACAACAGCACCGATATCACCAACCCACCGGCATGCCAATGTAGCAAATGCGCCCATCCAGGAGGAGGGACGGCAAATCCGGAGGCGCCCGGCCTGGGGCTCTGGTGTCCCGCGCCATCCGTGTCGCCTGGCGACTGGTCTCACTCACATGGTCGCCAACGTAGAACGCCTTGGCCGTCAGGGTATCCTGGATGATTAAAAGACCTTTGGGTTGAAGGAGGGACCAATGGCAGCTGCATCACCATGCTGTTCCTGCCACGGCAGGTCCTTTGCTAAAATGATGGGGCAGCGACGGTGCAGGCTGGTCTGGTGACGGGTTGACCACAAAGTTTCATACAGCAGCTAGTCCCACTCACAGGATCGATGGAGGTGCCGATCTCCGGCTGCTGTGTGAGTCCCAGCACCCTCATCTGGGAGGTGGTGAGGCCAAACTCCGGGCAGAAGGAGGGGACCACCGGCTCGTTCGTCGGCTCGTAGGTGGGGTGGAAGCCGATGCCCATGCTTGCCACTGTAGTGGTGCTCCTACAGCCCCTCTGGCTCCGCGTGACCTTGTTCACCACAGGGCGGAAGGGAGCGCACCGGTGTGCATGGTCAGGGACCGCTCGGCAGGGCACACCAGCCCCGCGCACGGTCTCCAAGTACATGTTTGGCGGGTTGGGAGGTATAATCAAGCCGAAGAGGTGGTTCAATGTCGCCGAGGTGGTGGTTGATGTGTTCCGATCCGAGGGTCCCACATGGGTGGTACCCGGCCAGGAAAGCGCGCGCGCCCCCGGGGCCCCTTCAAAACGCAGGAACTCCCCCCACATTTCATTGCCACGATCATTGCCACGCCCACATGTTGTAGATCAAGGTCATTGATCAAAATCTAGGAGCATCCCTTGAGACAAGGCCAGCCTGCAGGAGGTCTGTGGCAACAATACCTTGGTAGCTGTGTCACAGTGTGCAAACAGTGTAGTCGCCTTCCACTCAATATCGGGGCTTTTACCGCGTTCGAAAGCTACAATGAGTACTGCAGATGCATGTGCTCCTAGCGGCAGCAGCCTCATGCAGGTGCGAGTGGGCTCTGTTGCTCGGATCAGCATCACGACGCAGGAATGAGCAGGGTGATCGACTAACCGCATGATAAGCTCGTTTCAATCAATGTTCCAGGAGATGTTCAGCAGCACATTACAGCCATCAACCACATCTGGGTCCCTATTTGAGAGTATGTGGGATGTGGTCAAAGGTGCAGGGCCCTTGCAGAGGTATAATTGATATGGAAATGGTGCAGCCGCCAGACCAAGCCCAACTCCCTCCTCAGAGATACTACAGCACCGTGGCAAAGACATCATCAAGAAGGGGTTTGCGCGACGCAAACGCTTCTTGGTAGCCTTTTGCATGAAACTGCAGGCACTCTCTGGGGGCAAGCTGGTGAGTACGCACTTGTGGGCACAGTTTGTCGAGCAAAAGGAGGTGGAGGCCTGAGTGTTTGCCTGATGTTACCTGCCCGGCCTCACCACCAGCCTCTCTGCCCTGTTGACCCCTGTGGCCGCCAGGGTACCCTGTCCAATCTGGACAGTGCCCAACCGACGATGCACATCGACCTCCCTCAAGGCGCCCTGCAACTGACAGGTGCAGACCGTGATCTGCAGCCATCTCGGCATCGCAACAGCACCTCCTTCATGGTTCCTCTGAGGATCCTCAGTCACCGTGCCCCGAAACACCTCCATGCAGGCACGCTGACCTTTCCCCAAACCAAGTATGCGGTTCTGAGGCTCGGTGCGAAGGATGTATTATGTGAAGACCTCTTCGACTCCTTGGTGCGGGGAAGGGAGGCAAGATTGGAACCCTGAAGCAGCTTGATTTCAATGCAGAGCTTGTGCAGCTGACAGGGTAAGACACTTGCCCAACTCTGACTGCACCACAGCATTCCACGCCCTCCTCCTGCCACACAGATAGTGTTCGACCAGTACACATGGCTGTCAGGCGAGGGGGAGGGGGTTGTGCCGGCGCACCTGCCAGCCCAACCCATGGAAGCTACAATGCAGCGCGATGAGGGAGGCGCAGCCTCTCCCAACACTCCCAAGCGATCATCCGGTGAGAAGAGGGGCTGCTGACTGATGCCTTGAGCGTCGCAAAGTGCCTCTGACGGAGGGCTGGGAGACGGCTTGACTGCCGTTTGTTGGCCGAGTCTGCAAATGAGACCTGCATATTCTTCTTCGCACCTGCAGGGCCCCCTGTATCCGATGCTGGCACAGCAATGAATAGCCAGGTGGTTTCCCAGGAGACACCGCCCAGCTCTCAACGGCGATCGGGCAGGCTGCAGACTGCCAAACGACAGCGTATTGTCACAGGTATTGGGTGCGTAATGCATGCTCCTTTGCAGGGAGGGATACCATTAGAAGAGCATTATGTGCCGTGTTCATTTTGCAGAGATGCCATTCTCAGCACAGAGTGAGCCATTACACCATCCACGCCTCAGACTGGGACACAAGCTCTGAAGACTCAAGCTCACCATCAGATGGTTCTGCACCAGAGTCTTCTTACTCGGAGTAATTGTTCCGAAAGAGGAAGAACACGTACACTGGACTATGAGCGCCGGTCTACATTCCTGCAATCATCTCCTGGATTGGACCTCGCGCTCAAGCTGACGATGTGAACAGAGCATTGCAACGATGAGTGTGAATGACTTGTCAACGGTGAACAGATCTGTACTGCCATCTCCATCAGTCTCGGGCCGATTCGCCGCACACCCCAGCATGCAGGTTCGGGGACAGAGTCATGGTGTTGATATCCTTGCATGGGGCATCATGGAATATAAACCATACATTCATTCAAGTTATATCATTCCTATCAGCTCCCAGAATGCCGACGGCGCATTGCACCCGCTGAGCTCCGATACCGCCCCGAGCACCCATGAAGCTGTGTGTGGAGTGCCGCACCCAGCGGGCGGCCATGCGCCGCCCAAAGACGTCGGAAGAGCTGTGCAAGGAATGCTTTTACACCGCGATTGAGACGGAGGTCCACGAGACCATCATGGCCACGAACCTGTTTCGGCGCGGGGAGAGGGTGGCAATCGGCGCCAGTGGGGGCAAGGATTCCACGGTGCTGGCTCACATCCTCACCACCCTGAACAGGAGATACGAGTAAGAGGTCACTATAGTGGGCTCAGAAGCGGCTGAGGCGCATGTCTTTGCATGGAAGTCCCCGAACTTAGCCTTCCAACAGCGCTGTGGGCTCCATCGTCTCCCACTCTCCCTCCTGCTGCACAGCTATGGTCTGGACCTCTTCCTGCTGTCCATTGACGAGGGAATCAAGGGGTACCGGGACGACTCTCTTGAGACGGTGAAGCGCAACGAACAGCAGTACCAGGTGGGAGGGCCGCACAGTGAGTTTCATGGCACCATGTTGGTAGTCCTTGCATCGCCACTTGGAACTGATTATGCGAGTAGCCATTGTTGAAGGCTCTCGACATTCATCTTGGCAAGCCCCATACTGATAAACACCACCCCTCGACACCCGCTCCGCACCATTCAGATCCCGCTGACCATTTGCTCCTACAAGGACCTGTATGGCTGGACTATGGATGAGATTGTGGCCCAGATCGGCACGAAGAACAACTGCACCTTCTGCGGGGTGTTCCGGCGACAGGTGCGACAGCTCCTCCGCGCTCGAGGCAACAGTGGACTGCCATTTGTTGCTGGCATGTCTGGGTGGGTTTGTAGTTTAGGTTTTAGCACACGCAGTGCAGGTCCGCAGGCACCCACCTTCCCACACTACTTTTACCCAGGCACTGGACCGAGGCGCCGCCATGATGAAGGCTGACAAGATCGCTACCGGGCACAATGCCGACGATATTGCGGAGACTGTGCTGCTCAACTTCCTGCGTGCTGACCTGGCAAGGTGGGCCCGGGACTGAGCTGTTATATTATGTTGTCAAGCATGCACCCTGTGGCATGCATAGCATCCTAGGCTCGTTGGGTCCTCACCCTCCACCTAGATCATCAAGAAGCTCAGAGATGCGTGCGAGTGCTCAAGCCCTACCCCAACGCCTCTTGGGCTGCCAGGCTTCGGCGCTGTCCCAGCATCATCACAGGCGCGGATTCGACCCTCCCCCGGGTAAAGCCTTTCAAGTATGTGTACGAGAAGGAGATCGTGATGTATGCCTACTTCAAGAAGCTGGACTACTTTAGCACAGGTGGGGAGCTGCGGTTGTTTTCTATGTGGAGCGCTGTCCTTTGAGACCTTGCTTTGCCGTGCATGACTTTGTGAAGCCATGCATGCAGAGCCACTCCTCTGCGCCACATTCCGCTGTGCAGAGTGCATCTACTCCCCCTTTGCTGCTCGGGGATTGGCTCGGGAGTTTATCAAGGACCTAGAGGTAGACAGGGGTCTCTATGTGGGGTCCCTTGCAATCTCTGTCGATAGCACAATAAGACATCTACTTCACACTGTTTCGTCAGTGGACCCAGGTTATGCAATACCCTTAGCATCACTCTAGGCTGCTGCAACTTTAATTTAATGATAGTCTGTACCCGACCCCAACCTGTCCAGGCAGCTCGGCCTCGTGCCATAGTGGATCTGATCTCTGCTGCTGAGGACTTTCGGATAGAGAGCGAAGCGATGCAGCCAAAGAGCCAGCCAGGGAGCTGCACTCGCTGTGGGTACATGTCGAGCCAGGTAAGAATCAGTCCAACCCCAACCTGGGACTGATGTTAAACACACAAGCTGTGATCTTACAAAGCCTTTTCCTGGGAGTATGTGTATGGGCTCTTGACAACAATCTGTCTTTCCCACACAATCCACAGGCAGTGTGCAAGGCCTGCCTGCTGCTGGAAGGCCTGAACAGAGGCCTCCCCCGTATGGGGGTTGGACGAACAAAGCGGAACGGAGGGGATGATGAGTCGTGCTAGTACCGGCGCGTATGCTTCGCACGAGCCGAAAATATGCCGCTACCAGGCTTGCGCCGGTTGCACAGCTGCTTCCCGCAAGCGGGATCTGACTGGCGCAGTTGGTTGCCTCTAATGGCGAACCAGAGGGGGTGGGAGGGCGGGAGAAGACTAAGCAGGGGGGCC
>NW_011934430.1:0-1114 GCF_000733215.1 Auxenochlorella protothecoides
CACAGACCCGACTTCGGCCTCTTCGGCATGCGCCGGCGGAGTTCGACGATCCAGTCCACCTGCTCCTGCGTGAATGGCACATGCCACCACGCAGCCGCCCTGCCTGAGGGGGGTGGAGGTGCTGCATCGCTGCCGGTGGTAGGGGCTGGGGGCGGCTGGTCGGGCGCGGCGGCAGGGGCTGGGGGCGGCTGGTCGGGCACGGCGGCCGGGGCTGGGGGGGGCGCTGCGACGTTGCTGGCGGCTGGGGCTGGGGGCGGCTGGTCGGGCGCGGCATCCGAGTCTTCTGTCGGCGCCAGAGGATTCGCGAAGCTGACGGACAGCACTGCGCGGGCACAGTGGGACGACCAGTTGCCCTTGGTCCCCAGCTCCAGCTTGGCGTTCTGTCGGAGGTGACGGAGGAGCTCCCTCTTGTAGTACGTAGAGGTGGCTGTCGCTAGGTCCCCCGCCGCTTCTTCGATGAGCGGGCGGATGTACTCCAGGTCGGGCGGCTGAAGGGTGACGCCAGCCCGCTCGAGCGTCTCCCGGAAGAGGGCGACGGACTCGGCCAGTGGCGCGAACGCCGCCTTCGCCCCAGTGCCTGCATTTCCGCCGGCTGCCTCGCGAGGTCGCCAAATGAGCGTCAGGCATCTGCGCCGTGGTTGTAATGGGTGGGTGGGTCGAAAGGGTGGCTGGTTATTCGGCACCTGCTCTGCGGCGCATGCCGCTGCACTCCATCCGCGGCAATGTGTTACAGACAGCTGCAAGCGTTCCTGATCCAACCAGCACACACCACATGCAGACATGGGACCCTATCAAGCAAGGAAACCAGGCACCTGTCTGCCTACAAGATAAGCCCACCCACATCCCACCCCCAACACACAGGAGACCCACCTGCTAAAAAAACTCATGTCAAATGGCTGCAGGGCCGCATCCGCGTCCGCCCGGCCAGCCTGCTTCCGCCGCTCGAACTCCTCCACCATGCGGATGGCGTGGAAGGTGGCGAAGAGGCCGCCAACGGTGCGCGACTCGGAGATGACCGCAACGACGTCGTCCACGGTCGAACGCAGCGCATCCAGCACGGGCTGCTGCTGCTGCTGCTGCTGCCCCTTCTTCTTCTTCTTCTTCTCCTTCTTCT
>NW_011934431.1:0-1964 GCF_000733215.1 Auxenochlorella protothecoides
ACGGCGCCGGATCGCAGCCTCGGCCGTGGGCACCCAGTCCCGAGGCTGCAGCCGGTTGCCCAGCTTGGGGAGCTGTCTCGACCTGGCCCCAGGCACCCTGTTGAAGGAGTGGATGCGAGGACAGTCTGTGAGTAGACCTCCATGTCATAGCAACACCAGAGGAGGGGGGGGTTTCCGGTGGTGAAGATTGCGAGAGACGCCTATGCCTGAACGTCAACGCAACCCAGTCCACCCAACCCCCATCTCAACTGCAAGATAAAAGTATCACACTCACGGCTGACTGAGGCGTTCACTCATGGCAACACGACCGTCGCTGTCGACTGGTGACACAGGAGTCAGACAGCCCGGTCAATCCTATCGAATGGAGTGAAAAGGGGTGTGGATGGTCTTCAACAAGGGAAAGTATGTTCCCAAGGCGACGGGTCGCGCACACCCTGAAGATGCCGACGCGGCCGGATCCCGTCCATGCAGCCACCAAACAGACGACAGCCCAACTCCGCGGTAGTCCTATATTACGACTTCCCAGCGTTCTCCGGGACTCACCGAGGCATTACAGTCGGATGGCATTGCGTCGAAGTGGGTTGTTGTGCGAGGGCGAGGCACCGAAAGGGTGTAGACGCGGGGGCGTCGGTCCAGAAGAGGCTGGGGGGGCGTCCGAGAAGTGCTCTATATGACACCTCGATCGATAAATGGGACTAGTGCTCTTGCATACGCTGTGCCAGAGACCAGGAACTGAGTCAGGCATGCGCGCATCGGGCCAGATTCACACCCCTTTCTTCTGGGAGACCTATATTCTGTCCAGACCACTATCTAACCCCCACCCCCGGGGACGAGACCCCGCTCCCCTACCGCCTTTCCACCCGATCCATGCGAAAGTAAAACACATTCAAGACCTTAAAATGCTTGCTCGGGTTGCGAGGCCTCTTCGTTGTGCCTGGTCTATTCTGAACGCTTTGTGGGGCCTTACCATGTCCCGTCGGGATGCGAACGCGCCATGCATGGCAGATTGCTGTGTCAATACATTCAGGTTACAGTAGAGACTCGCGAGTTACGCTCCAGGAGTCCCAGTTCGCGCGGGATTTAAATTAGTAGAAGCCCGACGACAGATCACCGAACCCCCCAGACTGTTTATTCACATCTGAAAATCTTCAATCAATTGGAAACAATGCGCGGTGTGCCCCCGCTACTCGAACCCTTGGAGGGCCCCTTCACCACGGCCGACATATTGGTTGCCGTTAAGGCCACAGTCCACGGTACCTACTACAATAAGCCTGTGGCGCAGGCAACCATTCCTCCGGAGCGCGCGGATGACTTCCTGCAAGACGAGGGCCGCATGTTCAATCCCCCCCCCCCCCCTCCCTCAAGCCCCCTTTCCCAGAGGGGCCCAACCCACAAGACAGCCAGCACAGAGGTGCGCCTGTCGCGGGTTGCGTGGATCGTCCCCACCTTGTGACGGGGCCTGGCCTGGCACAGGGACGAGAAGCCGTTTCGAAAGCTTCGGCATCAAGCCTACGTCGCCAGGGAGCGGGCCATCAACCGGCTGGCGGAGCAGTTCCGCGCCCCCCTCTGGAATGACCACTATCGTGGGCATGGGCAACTGGTGGGCCCAGGACCGGGGGGGATAATGCGGGGGGCCCCCCCGGGGCCCTGGATACGCTTCTTACGGCGGGTGTGCAGGGTGGTGGTGGTTGACGAGCACAGGTCATCAAAGCTGTGCTGCGCCTGTCACGCCACCCTGCATGCCCACCAGTACGTGCGGGTGCGCAACGGCGTGGAGAAGCTGGTGGACGTGTGGGACACAAAGCGGTGTGTCAACAAGGGCTGCAGAGTCCATGTTGTCAACCGCGACGTGAATGGAGCGGCCAACATCCTGATGTTGACCAAGTGCTTTTTTGCTGGTGCACTTCGTCCCACTGCATTTGGTGGCCCCCCTGCTTCCCCTTCTCCCGCCCCCCCCACCCCCC
>NW_011934432.1:0-388 GCF_000733215.1 Auxenochlorella protothecoides
AACGTCGGGAATGCCCGTCTCAGCCTCGCCAGCTATGACCATGCTCGTGAATATACTATCACAAAGGGTTTGACATTCTGATTTCAGGGCATGGCGGTGGTGTCTGGACAGCCCCGGTCAGGATCGGGCCACCAACAGGTTTTGGGCAGAGGGTTCGCAATGCACCAAATTCGAGTGCACTGGGTAATTTTGGAGCTTCTACAGTGCATGAGATGGTGCGTGCAGGAGCACTGTCCCCAAGTTCACAATCTGTGTGGCCAAGTTCATTCAGTTTATCGCGCCTTGGCGACGCTGGCTCGTGATCGAGGATCTCATCAAGGACCAGCACCAATTTGACTCTGATCTGCTACGACACACTGCCCATACATAGCATTTCTCACCAGGTAGA
>NW_011934433.1:0-12656 GCF_000733215.1 Auxenochlorella protothecoides
AGGATATATACCAACCTCATTGCACACCTATCCGTGCGTCAGGACTTGAAATGACCCCCCGGATCGGTCTGCGCGACCTTAAATTAACAACGCGCTCGGAGTATAAAGGCGAAGGACATTGACCAACCAGAACACAAAATTCTCCCGATCCCAAAGTCTTCAATCTCTCCACACACCAAAAAGTCTGCAATCATGTCTGGACGCGGAAAGGGAAAGACCTCCGGCAGCAAGGCCGTGAGCAAGTCCTCCAAGGCGGGCCTGCAGTTCCCGGTCGGGCGTATCGCCCGCTACCTGAAGAACGGCCGCTACGCTGGTGAGTGCATGTGTCGTTGGTTCATTCTGTCCGAGATACAGACTTGCAAGCTGTCCGTTATTGACCCTCCTACCCCTCCGCTCCAATCACAGAGCGCATCGGTGCCGGTGCCCCCGTGTACCTTGCAGCTGTCCTGGAGTACCTGGCGGCCGAGGTGCTCGAGCTGGCCGGCAACGCCGCTCGCGACAACAAGAAGACCCGCATCGTGCCCCGCCACATCCAGCTGGCGGTCCGCAACGACGAGGAGCTGTCCAAGCTGCTCGCCGGCGTGACCATCGCCGAGGGCGGTGTGCTCCCCAACATCCAGTCGGTGCTCCTGCCCAAGAAGACCGGCAAGAAGGACGAGTAAATCGTCTCCTCCACCACACAATCCACCTGGTGTTATTCAACACCACCTTCACTGGGAAAAATGCTTGAAATTGCAATCGGTTACTGAAATGTGAGGGCACCGTCGGCAAGCCACGTTAGCTATCCTGACACGGACATCAGTGGTGAGAGGGCATTGTGACAAAATCTCTACCTTGAGGCAACGATAAACTTGGTGGAGTAGATGCAGCACCGTGTGCTTAGGGCACCTCGCCGACAAATTCCTGATCACCTAGAGAGGAGTAACAGTTTCATTGATGCATCTCACTCTGAATACAGGTCCTTCTCCATCCATTCCCAAGAGGCATGCACCAGGGCGGTTGCATCCTCAAGCAGAGGTGACGATTCCTCTCAGTGGGTGACAGTGGTAAACAGTATATTTGCTCCCCTGACGTCTGCTATCTGTAATTCTGGTTGGAGTACAGACCAATTTTCGCAATGAGGTGGTGTTAATAAACACCAATAGGAAGGTAGGTGGCTTGCTTAGGCGCCGAAGCCGTACAGGGTGCGGCCCTGGCGCTTGAGGGCGTAGACCACGTCGAAGGCGGTCACGGTCTTGCGGCGGGCGTGCTCGGTGTAGGTCACGGCATCGCGCACGACGTTCTCCAGGAACACCTTGAGCACGCCGCGGGTCTCCTCGTAGATCAGGCCGCTGATGCGCTTGACACCGCCACGGCGGGCCAGACGACGGATGGCGGGCTTGGTGATGCCCTGGATGTTATCGCGCAACACCTTCCTGTGGCGCTTGGCACCGCCCTTTCCCAGGCCCTTTCCGCCCTTGCCGCGTCCAGACATGGTTGCAGGAGGTTGATTTGCTGGTGGGAGACTGTGTGGAGATGGTGAGAATGATGCTGAGTTCGACGACCGGGGCCTGATTTATGTATTCTTGGACACGCATTCTGCATACCAAGTCGATGGCCCGTTTTGGCCGTTTTGGCCTACAAGATCGGTACGTGCTCCGTAACAACGGAGGTGGCGGGAAGTGTCTTTTGAGCCCTGGGCGACAGCATAAATCCACGCGACGGGACCGCACTCCCACAAAATCTTCCAGCCTCCAAAAACCTTCAACATAAAAACACATCAAGAACAATGGCTCGCACCAAGCAGACCGCCCGTAAGTCCACCGGTGGCAAGGCCCCGCGCAAGCAGCTGGCCACCAAGGCCGCTCGCAAGTCCGCCCCCGCGACGGGAGGAGTGAAGAAGCCTCACCGCTACAGGCCCGGAACCGTCGCCCTGCGCGAGATCCGCAAGTACCAGAAGTCCACGGAGCTGCTGATCCGCAAGCTGCCCTTCCAGCGCCTGGTCCGCGAGATCGCCCAGGACTTCAAGACCGACCTGCGCTTCCAGTCCTCCGCCGTGCTGGCCCTGCAGGAGGCCGCCGAGGCCTACCTGGTCGGCCTGTTCGAGGACACCAACCTGGCTGCCATCCACGCCAAGCGCGTGACCATCCAGCCCAAGGACATCCAGCTGGCCCGCCGCATCCGTGGCGAGCGCGCTTGAATGAAGTAAGGCGCCTAGGCCTCGAACTATCAACCCACCATCTGGTGTTAATAAACACCACTTCATGACGGAAATGAATCCTCCCAACTTGTATTGATCGGTTGTATGTGATATTTGACAGACTCCTGAAAGTAAGAGTTTTGACAAGTTCAGATTATGGAGCTATTCAGTGAAGGGGAGGAAGACTCCTTGGCTGCTTGAAGCTATGCATATTGTCTCCAACATACGCTTCTATGATTCATCTGGGTTACAGAGCTTGCATCTACGTCCTGGTCGATGGTAACCTCTAAAACATATGCAAGTTGCAGATCACTGTCCCATGCCTTTGCCCAGAGCAGAAAATGCTACCAGTTCCAGGCTGTGGATCCCAAGAACCCTGCTAGAAATGACTTTATCCCTTCCTCTGAGATAGTTACCATCCGGGGCCGGCTATTCGTCGGCTTGGTAGCAAGTCACCTCCGTATACGGCATATGGCGTCACGAAGAGATGGCGTGAGGCGAATGCCACGTCAACTGCACCTCGCGCCCGGAATTCAAATTCCAAACCACGCATCCAGTTCCCTTTTGGTGGATCGCCTGGAGTCGTGTGCTGAGGAACGTCTGCCAATACTCCTATAAAGTATCCACAGTATCTGCGTTAACGGGGACCCTTCGAGCCTGTGGTCGGCTTCCAGTACGCACAAGCTTGCAGCCAGTGTGCTCGCGCAGAGATGGTGGGTTCCGCAGGCTTCGCATGCAGGTCGCGGATCTGGCTCTACATGTCCGAGGTCTCAGATTTCCCTCTCGATTCCCCGCAGGCCGATCGCGATGAGCGGGAGTTTGAGGAGGGCGCCTCGGAGGTCGAGGGGGACTCTGCCTCTGTGGTCGGCGGGGACTCCGAGGAGGAGGGGGAGGACCTCATGGACAACTTTGAGGCGTGAGTGCCGACGGTGCTAGAGCAGGCGCAGGGGAAGTGTGGCAGGCACACATGCGCATGCTGGATGCAGCAGGCCCCTGGGCTGCCTGGCGGTGTCATCCGTGACATATTACTGACCCCCGTCACACTCTTCCCCCTTCTCACAGCGACTACCGGCCGATGGAGCACCTGGACCGGTACGAGACGGAGGGCCTGGACACGGCGTTCATCGACGACGCAACCATGGAGGCCCGCATGGATGCGCGCGCCGCCGCGGAGGCCGCCCTCGCCCGGCGCGACCGCCAGGAGGGGCGGCTGACGGGCCACCGCCGCGGCCTCATCGCCGCCCTGGCCGGGGACGAATCGGACGTGGACGACGGGGATCGGCCGCGCCGACGGCGCCGGCTCGAGGAGGCGCAGGCCGGGGACGACATCGAGGTGGGGCGGCGGCGGGCAGAGAGGAGGGAGGGGGTTGTAGGTTTGGGAGCACTCTGAAAACTCCAGGCTGATCCTTGCCCACATCACGACTTCCCTTGGGCTGGTTCCTCTGCCAGGGCCCTCGGGCCTGCATATCAGGCCACTCGAACCCCCCCCCCCCCCCTCGCTTCAGGGTGAGTACGAGATCAATCTGGAGGAGACGCGCGGCCCCATCAAGGAGTGGATCGCTAAGGACAACGTGCGCAGGGAGATAAAGCGGCGCTTTGCCCGCTTTCTCCGCACGTATGCGCAGGAGGGCGGCGACCCCATCTACCCGCCCCTCCTCCGCGCCATGGTCAGAAGTACGTGAGGCGGAGCGGGTTTTCTGGGACAGGGAGGGGGCGTGCTGGGTTCAGCTTGCAGACAGCAATGGGGCTGCATGCCGCAGCTTGAGGCGCCAGGTCGGCTGCACGCTAGGGTCCCACCCTGTCCTGGTCGCCCGCCCCTGACCGAGGCATCCTTGCTGGTCACTTGTACTCTTTTCAAAGCACGGGGTCAGTGTCCCCCTAACCCCAACCCAAACTCCCCCCCCTCAACATCACAGCCAACTGCCAGAGCCTGGAGCTGGACTATGTGGACCTCGCCAACGGGCTCCCGGTGGTGGCGGTGTGGGTGGCAGACATGCCGCGCGACATCCTCCCCATCCTGGATGAGACCGCCAAGGAGGTGGGTGGGTGGCATCGGGGCTGAGGTTATTTGCCGGCGGCTGGGAGTGTCATATTGTTCGGTGCGCTAAGGGGGTGGCTTGCACGTGAGTGGCAGCCCATCCTCCACGCTCCTCCCTCGCCATCACCTACTGATTACCTCCCTCACCCATTTCCCTCTGCCGCGCCTGCCTCGCCCAGGTGGTCCTGGACGAGTTCGAGGACTTTGGCGACACGCACTCCAATGTGTACGTCCGCCTGGCCAACATTCCCCTGGAGGAATCCATCCGCGACCTCAGGTTGGTGGGAGGATGCTGATGCACGTGTGCCTGTTGCGTGGATCTGGGTGGAGACTGGATGGCCCGAGCGTGGGTTGTCAGCCCAAACCCACCTCTTTGCAAACCAGGCCCCCTGCCAGGCCCCACGCCTGCGTCCCAGCCCGCCCCCTTCGCCTTTCGCCTTCTCCACTACCCTCCCATCCTCCCCTCTCTTACAACCCCCCTTGCCCCTCAGGCACTTCCACCTCAACTCGCTGGTGCGCGTCGACGGCGTGGTCACGCGGCGCACCGGGGTCTACCCCCAGCTCCAGCGCGTTATGTACGACTGCTCGCGCTGCGGCGCGGTGCTGGGGCCCTACATCCAGACCGGGGACCGCGAGATCCGACTCGGCTCCTGCCCCTCCTGCGAGAGCAAGGGGCCCTTCTCGGTGGGCTGCAGCGGTGGGGTTGTCGAGCGGTTGGTTCCTGCGCAAGAGGGGCGTCCTGTGGTGGCGAGGGGCCCCGCACTCCTGACCGCGCGCTGCCCACCGACCCGTCAACCGCCCCTGCGTACTCGTGCCCAGCGACCCATGCCAGAGCCAGTCCCTGTCTCTGGTCCTGGCTCACACGTGCCCATGCCTCAGACAGCCCACGTGTACCATTCCTTCCCACCCCCTTCCCGTCACCCCTCCCTCCCCTGCCCCACCACCACCACCCACAGATCAACGTGCGCGAGACGGTGTACCGCAACTACCAGAAGATCACGCTGCAGGAGTCGCCCGGCTCGGTGCCCGCAGGACGCCTGCCCCGCTCCAAGGAGGTCATCCTGCTGACCGACCTGGTGGACGGTGTGCGCCCTGGGGAGGAGGTGGTGGTCACCGGCATCTACCAGCACAGCTTCGAGGCGGGGCAGAACGCGCGGCACGGCTTCCCCGTCTACTCCACCTCCATCGAGGCGGTGCACCTGGCGCGACGCGGCGAGCTCTACTCCGCCGCCCGCCTCACCGACGAGGACCGCGCGGAGGTGCGCGCGCTGGCGCGCGACCCGCGCATCGCGGCGCGCATCGTGAAATCCATCGCGCCCTCCATCTACGGGCACGAGGGTGTGAAGCACGGCGTGGCGCTGGCCCTGTTCGGCGGCCAGGAGAAGCACCCCAGCGCCACACACCGACTGCGCGGCGACATCAACATGCTGCTCCTGGGCGACCCGGGCACCGCCAAGTCCCAGTTTCTCAAGTATGTGGAGAAGGCCGCGCATCGCGCGGTCTACACAACGGGCAAGGGCGCCTCGGCGGTGGGCCTCACCGCCTCGGTGCACAAGGACGCCATCACGGGGGAGTGGACGCTGGAGGGCGGAGCCCTGGTCCTGGCGGATCGGGTGGGTCGGGGTTTGGGGTTCAGGGTGTCAGGGTTTGGGGTGGTGGTGGTGGTGGAGAAGGAGGGGGAAGGGGGGCTGGCCACCTGGGAAGGGATGGGCGAGAGGCAGGCCGCTGGGGATGTGGAGCTCAGGCTCCACCCACATCCTCCCTCCGACCCAGCTTTGCCTGGACCAGGCCCTGAAATGCCGACCCTCCACTCCAACACACACGCCAGGGCGTGTGCCTGATCGACGAGTTCGACAAGATGAACGACGCGGACCGCGTGTCCATCCACGAGGCCATGGAGCAGCAGTCCATCTCCATCAGCAAGGCAGGGATCGTGACCCAGCTCCAGGCGCGGTGCTCGGTGCTCGCCGCCGCCAACCCCGTCGGCGGCCGCTACGACGCCAGCAAGACCTTTTCCGAGAACGTCGAGCTCACCGACCCCATCCTGTCCAGGTGATTGGGGGGTGGGGGGGGGGAAGAAAGGGGGGAAATGGTGGTGATGTTGTGAGGTGCCATCTTCTGGGCCTAGCATGATTGGGCCTGCAGCTGGCTGGCCGCCGCTGCATGGCCCTCAAGCTCGTGGCAATGGAGTCCAGGCAGCGGCCTGCGACACACACAACCCACCTCCGCCCTCGTCCTCCTCGCCGTTCTACTCACCCTGCACCTCTTTCCCCGCCGTTTGCAGGTTTGACATCCTGTGCGTGATCCGGGACACGGTGGACGCGGTGAACGACGAGCGGCTGGCCAGCTTCGTGGTGGCCTCCCACGCGCGCTCCCACCCCGACGCGCCGCCGGAGGCCGGCCCCGAGGCCGCGGCGGGGGACGGCGAGGTGCTGTCCCAGGAGATGCTGCGCAAGTACGTGACGTACGCGAAGCAGACGTGCCGCCCCCGCCTGGCGCTGGCCGACCACGACAAGATCGCGCAGGTGTACGCCGACCTGCGGCGCGAGAGCGCGCTGACGCAGGGCATGCCCATCGCGGTGCGGCACCTGGAGTCCATGGTGCGCATGTCGGAGGCGCGCGCCGCCATGCACCTGCGCGACCACGTGACGGGGGACGACATAGACGCCGCCATCCGCGTCATGCTGGAGTCCTTCGTCTCCACCCAGAAGCTGTCGGTGCAGAAGAGCCTGCGCCGCAAGTTCAGGCGCTACATCGTGGACCGCGCCGACTTCGACGCGCTCATCCTGTACAAGCTGCAGGAGTGCCTGCGCGAAGCGCGTCGCGCCGAGGCCGTCACGGGCACCCTGGCCGACCCCGCGCACTTTGCCGTGCCCGTCAGGTGTGGTTTCTGTTGCGAGGGGGGGGGAGCTATGAACTGGCACCCCGCTCAGCCCCTGAGCTGTTGCAGGCCACTCACCTTCATCCCCCCCCCTCCCCCCCCTTCGAAACAAAAAGGCAATTGGAGGAGCGGTGCAAGGACCTGGACATCCTGGAGCTGGGGCCCTTCTTCGCCAGCAGCACCTTCAGCGGCGCAGGGTTCAGCCTGTCCGAGGACGGCGCCCGGGTCCTGCTGTCCAGGGTGTGAGGAAGTGCCAGGCGAAGCAGAGAAGTTTTGCACAGCTGGCGGGGTGTGGGGAGTCTGGTCGGGTGACCTGCTCGACATGTCTCCGTGGAAGGGCACTGTTCACACAAGGAGGGCCCTGCCCAGACTCTCCGGAGTTCCCGCTCTCAGAGCAGCACTCGGTAACAGCCGCCCTCTGTACCACATGCCTGCCCTTGACCCACACCACCCAATGCGCTCCCTGCACCCCCGACGGTGGTGCTCAGAGCAAACATGTAATTGACCGGACACGAGGCAGGCACGGGGTGGGGGTGGCAGAGTCGCAGAGCATGCGGGTGCACGGGCAAGGCTCTCGACGCGGCTCCCGCCTGGTTGGGCCAAAGGCGCCGTGCTCCCTCCGTCCGTGCTCTCAGGTCAGCCGCGCCGCGCCCCGCCACCGCCGCTGCCCCTTCTCCCTCCAACCCACGCCCGGAACTCACTTCCTCCCCTTCCTGGGGCCCTCCTCCCCGCGCGGCGTCTTGCCGCGCCAGTAGACGCGCAGGGGGCTGCCGGGGAAGCCGATGTGCTCACGCAGCTGGCGCTGAATGTAGCGCTTGTAGTCCTCGGGGAACTTCTCGTTCACGTTGGTGAAGAGCACGAAGGTGGGCGGTGCCACCGCCGTCTGCGTGGCGTAGTACACGCGCGCCTGCTTGTTCTTGGACAGCGCGGGCGGCGCGCGCCAGGCCACCGCATCACGCACCACCATGTTGAGCGTGGCAGTGGGGACACGGCGGCGGTGCTCGGCGCAGGCCGCGCGCACCGCGTCCAGGATGCGGGGGATGCGCAGACCCGTGGTGGCGGAGCAGAACACCATGTTGGCCCACTCCACGGGCCGCAGCTGTTCGAGTGTGTGTGGGTTCAGGGAAGGGGGGTGAGTTGCCTGGGAGGAACAAGTAGAACGATGGAGGGGGCGTGCATGCATGATGGTGGGTTGTGGAGGGTGCGTAGGGTCTCAGAAGAGGGACTCCCGAGCGCCACGACAGAAGCACAAGGCAGAGCATTCTGGGCATCCAGTGATCCCCCCAGCTCCGCCCCCCTACTTCACAGACACATCACCAATCACCTCCGCCCGGACGTTGGTCTCGAACTCAGCCAGGCTGGCGGCGCCCTTGCCAGCCACGGCGTCCCACTTGTTCACCACGA
This sequence comes from Auxenochlorella protothecoides, assembly GCF_000733215.1. Taxonomy (NCBI): domain Eukaryota; kingdom Viridiplantae; phylum Chlorophyta; class Trebouxiophyceae; order Chlorellales; family Chlorellaceae; genus Auxenochlorella; species Auxenochlorella protothecoides. Next base: position 8,503 of record NW_011934433.1, read on the forward strand.
TCACGCACGCCCGCCCCTCGGCCGCCACGTACTCCGCCAGGCGGAAGTCCTGCTGCGCGATGCCCTCCGTGGCGTCCAGGACCAGCACCGCCACGTCAGCGCGCCGCACTGCGCGCAGCGCACGGTTCACCGACAGCGTCTGAGAGAGATTGGGCAGGAGCGGGGTGGGTGGGGGGTTGAGGTGTTTTGAGGGTACTTAGGATGGGTCGTGCTCTGATCAGATCGCTCCAAACCTCAGTCTGCAGCCATCCTCCATGGCCCTCGCATCTCCAAGTGCGATGCAAAGCATGTGCACCCCCAAAAACGGGAAGCACCCAACAGAACCACGCACCTCCGCGCCGTCGGGGCTGGCGGCGACGGCCGTGCGGCGCCGCACCCCGGCGGTGTCGATCAGCGTGTACCGAGTGCCGTCGGGGGCGGTGAACTCCGTGTCCACGGCGTCGCGCGTGGTCCCCGCCATGTCGCTCACGATTGAGCGGTCCTGGGTGGGTTGCGGTGTGCTGAGTGGCCTGAGCACAGACATGCATGGAGTTTTGAGTTAGACGCATGCTGGGATGTCCAGGCACCAGTCCTCGCTCTGCACCCGCTGCCGCCACTGTCTTCTGCGGGCCCCCCCCCCACACAAAAAAACACCCACCTGGCCGATGAGGGCGTTCAAGATGCTACTCTTCCCCACGTTGGGCCGGCCGATGATGGCCACGGCCACAGGCGCGGCGGGCGTGCCCGGGGCGGCAGACGCTGCGGCGCCGCCCACGGCAGCGGCCGCTTCGCCCGCCTCCTCGTCCTCATCCTCGTCCTCCCCTTCCCGCAAGCGGCGCACGAGGGCGTCCAGCAGGTCGCCCGTCCCGGTCCCCGAGATGGCCGACACGGGGATGGGCTCTAGGCCCAGGCCCCAGAACTGAGCGGCCTGGAGGTCGCCGGACCCGGGCGCCTCGCACTTGTTCACCGCCAGCAGGACGGGGAGGCGGTTGAAGGTGCGCCTCAGCCAGGCCACGATCTCCTCGTCCCCGGCGGTGGGGCCCTCCTGCCCGTCCACGCACAGCACGACGGCGGCGGCCTCGGCCACCGCCGCGGCGGCCTGGCGCTCGATGGCCGCGGGCAGGCCGGGGGCGCTGATGGAGCGCGCGGCCGCGGCCAGGTGCTCGGGGGCTAGCAGCGCGGCGGCGTCAGCCATCAGGCCCCCCGTGTCGGCCAGCAGAAAGTCGCGGCCGCCCCAGTTGGCGGGGCAGTAGAGGCGGTCGCGCGTGACCCCGGGCGCGTCGTGCACGATGGCCAGGTCGGAGCCTGCCAGGCGATTGAACAGCGCGGACTTGCCCACGTTGGGCCGGCCCACGATGGCCACGCGCGGCAGGGCGGCGCCTGAGCGCGAGCCCGCGCCCAGCGCCGCCTCGCGCGCCTCGCTGGCGCGCCGGCGCGCCGCGCGCCGCGATTTGTACACCGGCGCGGTGGACGGCGCGGGGGCGTCGGGATCGAGGACGGACAGGTCGCCGGGCTCTGCGCCGTGCTCGACCAGCATCGCGCCATCGTCCCAGGAGCCGGCGTCATCCCCCCCCTGACTCTCCTCCGTCTCCATTTCCTCCTCATCCAGCAGCAAGGAGTCGAATGCGTGCGAGGACAGCGCCTGGGCCAGGCGGCTGAGCCGCGCTACGTCGGCGGGGAGGGGACTCTGAGCCTCGCCTTCCGAATTGTCGGGCGCCAGGGCTCTGGATCTCGATGGAGCTACGCGGGCCTTTGCCGCCCCAGAACGCGACAGGGGACAGCGAGGGGGGAGGGGCATGCCGCTGGAAAGGTGTTTATGGACAACATGCTGCTGCAGCACGGGCCTGTGCGGGCTGCTGCACGCTCTAGTTACCGCCATGCTGCTGGAGCAGAGCTGGGGCTGGGGACGGAGGTGTCTAACCGTCGTGCTTGTCTTGCTGGTCCTGCGGGTGGTTGGGAGTGGGGCGGGGGTGGGGTTTCCTTGAGTTGAAGTTGGCGAATGGGAAATTGATACCTCCAAAGGACAATCGGGTCAGACTTCAGCAACAAAGGCTTTACAGGGGTGGAAGCTCCACATCACAACCAGCCCTGGACAGCCCAACCTTGGCCATGCGCTGAGCTTCCATGAACAGCAGGTTGGACAGTCCACGACGAGCACTGTGGGTGGAAGAATTGAGGGTTAGGGTATGAGACAAGGAAAAGAACGCAAGGTTCCAAGATGTCGTCCTGGGCACCCCAGGACAGTGTGCCCCACCCAAACTCACTCAGCCTTGGCAGCCTCAATCTGTGGGCAATGAGAGAAATTGCGAGCGTTGGTGATGAAATGGACCCGAGGCAGGTTTGCATTCATCAAAAATCAAGACAAACATGGGCATCCATTGCAACAAAGCCCCCCTCACCTCCACAGCATCGGTCAGGTTCTTATTCTTGGCAAAGGCTTGCTTGATCTGCTCCCTCATGCCAGCGCCGGATGAGCCATTCTGCAACGTAAAGTGTCTCAAAAATATGACATTCGGGCTTTGACTAATGCAGATGCCGCATGCCTGCCGTTTCTGTGAGGCCACGGCTCTACTTGAAAGTATATCCCTTGGACCCCACCTTGGTTGCAATCCAATCTGCCATACGCAAACAGTCCCGATAGAGCTGCAATGGGTGGAAGCGGATGCTCGGTGCTCTGTTAGGTCAGGTGCATGGGCGTGATACACCTGCGCCAGGCCAAGCGCACCTTGGCGACGGTGAAAGTCTCAGCGTTGACAGCCATGACTGCCACAGCAACCTACCATACGCCGCTCTTTTGTACCTCACAATGCAAAATGCCCGTTACATATGCCTTGAGTCCTTTCGCCGGTATTTTCATCACTCACGAAGCTCATCGGCCAGCTCGCGACCGATCCTGTCACGGAAAGAAAGCGGGATCGCAACACGGACAAGCCGGGGACTTCGAACTGCGTACGCCCTTGCGTATCCTTGGGTCGCCGATGCCCTGTTGGTTTTATGCGCACGGGGCGAAACGTCAGTGCGTTTATCTGTATTGGGTTACAATGCCTTGCTTGTTTGCTGCAGGGAAGGCAGCGTGAGTCTGGCATTTCCACCCTGCACACGAAACACTGGGAGAAGGTGACGTCAGAGTGGGCGATGGCCTACTGGGACCTGACAGACCCTCTCACCCGCCTGGGTTGGCTGAGGGGCTCTGTGGACAAGAAACACACCTCGGATGCGGCTGACGCGGCTGAGCTGGTTCCCCTCGCCGGCCGGCCCGGAGCGGGTGTCGGGCGGGACTCTTCTTGCTCGCCCCGCAAGGCCGGTCCTGCGCTTTCCCAGGCAGTGGTGCGCTGGACTTCATGGGCGCTTGATTGTGTAATGTGGTTGCCATTGCTGCAGGCCGAGGCTGGGACCGCGGAGAGCCCCGAAAGCACCACCCTGTGAGTCCAGGTCCCAGGTGTAGGGTGTCGACCCACTCACCCTTCACCCACCCACTCCCCACACAGGTATCAATCCAGGGCATGCACTGCTCCTCGTGCTCCTCGGCCGTGGAGAAGGCCCTCAGGTGCGGGGGGAGAGGGGAGGAGGGCGTATGCATGGGGCGGGGAACGTGCATCAGAGTGCGCTGCCTAGCCAGGCAAATCAAAGGTGCCGCGCTACGTCTCCACCAGGGCAGTCCACTGCCGACCGCACACCCTGCCTCCCTCTCCTCTAATTTGCCCCCGCTCCCTCACACGCCCACCTCCACACCCTCGCACACAGCGCACTGCCGGGCGTGGCCTCCGCCAGTGTGGCCCTGCTGAGCGAACGGGGCGAGGTGGTCTACGACCCCACCCATATGCGCCCCAGCGCCATCGTGGGCGCGGTCGTGGACACGGGGTTCGCCGCCCAGCTGCTCAGCGACACCCCGCTGGCCGGCGCGCGCGCCGGCCCCGCCTCCGACGTCCAGCTGCTGACGATGCGCGTGGAGGGCATGTCGTGCGCGGCATGCTCGGCCGCGCTGGAGGGCGCGCTGCGCGCCGTCCCCGGCGTGCAGCACGCTGAGGTGAGCCTGGGCCTGGCGCGCGCACGCGTGGCCTACGCCGCCGGCCCCGCCGGCCCCGGCCCGGACGCGCTGCTGGCCTGCGCGGCGGCCTGCGGCTTCGAGGCGCACGCCGAGGCGAGCGGCGAGGCGGGCCTGCTGCGCCTGGCGG
>NW_011934434.1:0-673 GCF_000733215.1 Auxenochlorella protothecoides
AAGCCCACCAGTGAACTGCTGGAAGAACTGGATGATGATGTCGATGATGAGCTGGGGGGAGTTGGCGCGGTGGAACATGAAGGAGTAGGACTGGCGCAGGCTGACGCGGCTAGCCTCCTCGGTGGCCTCGATCATGTCTTCGAGCTCGGCCTCCACGTCCTCCACGCCACGCAGACGCTGCAGGACGGCGCGGCCCTTCTCCACCTGTCCGCGCTCGACCAGGGAGTTGGGGGACTCGGGCAGCACGATGGAGCCGACGCCCAGGACGAGGGCAAAGGCGGCCGCCAGCGCCAGAGACACGCGCCAGCCAGAGGCAAAGTTCTGGGTACCGTAGTTGACCAGGCCGGCGATCAGGATGCCAAAGGTGACGGCAAACTGGAACAGGATGTTCAGGCCACCACGGTACTTGGCGGGGGCAACCTCGGACAGGTACATGGGCACGGCGGTGTTGGCAAAGCCCACGCCAAAGCCGAGGATGCAGCGGCCGGCGAAGAGCATGCCCAGGTTGACGGCGCCCGCCTGCAGGCCGGCGCCCACGATGAAGAGGCAGGCGGAGAAGAACATGGTGGGCTTGCGGCCGTACTTGCGGCACACGGTGGCGGCCACCAGGGAGGAGAACATGCCCGCCAGGAACATGGTGGAGGTGAAGGTCTGCAGGACCTGGTTGTCGTAC
>NW_011934435.1:0-235 GCF_000733215.1 Auxenochlorella protothecoides
CTCCAAGTCCACTTGACAGCACCAAACGGGTTCTGCCCTGCAGCGCAGGGAAGGGAACTGACGCGAATTCACGGCAAAGGCTCACTGTTTCTCACTTCAGCTTCTGCATCTCGATTTTGAGGATCACACACACCTTGATCGCGCTCTTGATGTGAGGGATCACAGAGCAGAGCCTCCCCAGATGGGTTGGGCGGGACGATGGGGCAGGCGCCGCGGGACGCCTGGGATAAAAGCA
>NW_011934436.1:0-10203 GCF_000733215.1 Auxenochlorella protothecoides
CCGGCGCTGGCCCGGGGTCTGCCGCGCAGCACGCCCCCCTGCCCCGCTCCACGGAGCTGTTTGCGCATCTGCCGCGCCACCACGAGGTGGACGTGGCGGGTGTTGTGGCGCGCGGCACGGCCGCCGCGCTGCCGCTGCCGGCCATCCAGCTGGGCCTGACACTGGCGCAGGGCTCGCTGCGCGGCGCCAACGCGCGCTGCATTGCCATGCTGGACGTCTTCCGGCAAGTGGTGCTGGAGTTCCGCAGCGCGGGCGGGCGCGAGTTTGCGCGCGAGCTCAACCCGCTGCTCAACTCGGTTATCTCATTCCTGGTCTTCTGCCGCCCGCTGTCGGTGTCCATGGGCGCGGCCATCAAGCACGTCAAGGCAGCCGTGGAGAAGCTGAAGCTGGAGCCCAGCGTCCCGGAGAGCGAGGTGGGTGGGTGGGTGGGTGACGGACGGGGGGAGAGGGGGACGGGGGCATTGGACCTGGGACCCTGGCTGGCAGGAAGCGTGGACAAGTCTGATATGCTAGGGCGTGATATCTGCAGGGGATGGGGCGTGCGGGGCCACGTTGGTTGAGGCTCGCCGTGAAGAGCTGGTCTGTGTGGCCTCTTTGTTGCCTTCCTCCGTGATCACACCTCGAATCCACCATCGGAAGGCCCCTTCTCGATCGTACGATTCTCCTTCACCCTTATGTCCCCCAACCCCCCACAAAATACTCACACCCTTCTTCCAGGCCAAGGAGCGGCTGCTGGGTGTCATCTCCTCCTTTGTCCAGGAGAAGATCCTGTTTGCGGGCGACCATCTGGCGGGCGAGGCGGCCAAGCGCATCCAGAGCGACGATGTGGTGCTGACCTACGGCTACTCCTCGGTCGTGGCGGCGGTGCTCCTGCGCGCCGCCGCGGCAGGCACCCCCTTCGCCGTGGTGGTGGCCGATGCGCGGCCGCTGCTGGAGGGGCGGCGCATGCTGCGCGCGCTGCTGGCCGCCCGCGTGCCCGCGCAGTACGTTGCGCTCAACGGCCTGAGCTTCGTGCTGCCGCGGGTGACCAAGGTGCTGCTGGGTGCGGGTGCCGTGCTCAGCAACGGCGCGGTGCTGGCGCGCGCCGGGTCGGCGGCCGTGGCCATGGCCGCCTCCGCGGCGCACGTGCCCGTGCTGGTGGCCGCCGAGACCTACAAGTTCCACGAGCGCGTGCAGCTGGACTCCATCACGCACAACGAGCTGGGCGACCCAGACCTCCTGGTCGAGGTGAGTGGGACGGTTGCGGGTTTGGGGGGTTGGAGGAGAGAGTGGGGGGGAGGCGAAGGGAGAAGGAGAGGGAACGATGCGGCGGCGGGGTGGGGCCTGGCGTGTGTCGGCAAGGGGAGGTGGCCGGGGGGTTGCGCCTGGGGGTGCCAGGCTGGGTATGGCCCTGCGTGCCTGTCCCGCGCAGGGTGCCGCAGCAGGACACTGCCCTGGGGTGTCGAGCGCGGCTGCTGTGTGTTTGAGTTTCTAATGCGCCAACGATCTTGACCCCCTCCCCCTTGTTCCCTCGAAATCCTGCCAGATGCCGGGCGGGGAGAAGGCCTGGCTGGAAGGCTGGCGCGAGCAGGAGGGCCTGGGCCTGCTCAGCCTGATGTACGACACCATGCCCGCCCAGTTTGTGAGCATGGTGATCACGGAGGTGGGGGCCATCCCCCCTACCTCCGTCCCCGTCATCCTCCGCGAGCAGCGGGCCGACGGGAACATGGCGTGAGCTACCTCCCACCCAGCCCGCATCCGCCCCATAGTCCCTGTGCAGCCCTGTAAGAGTGGCCGTTCCTCAACACGAGAAGGCGAGCGGTCGGTAGAATGTGCCCAGCAGTCAGAAAAGTGCAGCCGTCTGGGGGGTTCTGTCGTACCTGTGCCGAAATTTATTGCAATTGGGCCTAAGTCGATGCCAGCTCTGCCGAGCGTGGTATTGCAGAATCGTCAACCGAAGATCGCGCGTTCGATTCGCGCAAGAGGCACGCGCAACAGCCTCTTTGGCCAAGTGGCTAAGGCGTCGGTCTTGTATTCTCCTTTTGCTCGTCTCATCTTCATATGGTCACCGGAGAACAATAAGCTTAGGGGGTGATCCAGGGTACGGCAAGTTGGCCCCGCGCCCCCTGCATCCCTGGCAAACAGGGTCTGGCACGCGCACAGGCGACCTCCTGGGGCAGCAGCCTTTATGCAATTCAAAATTCCGGACCACAACAGATGGGAGCATTAACAAACCACAAAGAGCGCGGGGGTCTGTCCATCGCATAACCGTGCGCATGCGGTCACATGGAGCGCTGCTGCGCGTTTCCGTCATTACAAATGTCTGTGCCATCAACTCCATCAGCCCCCAGCCGACATCTTCCAGACCCGGTTTAATTACCAAGTGAACTCCACCAGCCATGGTCGAAACGGAACGGGGGGCGGGACCTATCCCCTCGACCTCCTCGCGCCTCCTGGGCCATGTCGGGCACTACCTCGCGCTGCCGGTCTGGATCTTCGGCCTGGTCGCGGGGGCCCTATGGCCCACATTCACCTTGCTCCTCCTCTTCTTCTTCCCCAAGCTGGGCACCGTGAGCCTGGCCTTGCTGGTCATCGCCCTGTTCACCCCGCTGGACGTGCCCTGCCCCAAATTCATGACCCGGTATCTGCGCTACTGCACAACGGCGGCCAGCGAGTACTACCCCGTCACCATCCGCTACGTGAAGCGGGAGGCCTTCAAGGACACTAAGAAGCCTTTCGTGATCGGTGCGCCGAGACCGGGGGTCCCAACCGGTTTCCCGACACCACCACCGCCCTGCATTCTGTCACGCAGGCCGCCCTTTCCCGGCTCTCGCATCCCTTGCTCCACCCGCCCACCCTGACGGACCCCTTCCACCCCCCCACCCTGCAGGGTACGAGCCGCACAGCGTCATGCCGCAGGCCATGTCCATGTTTGGGTCCCAGCCCCATCCGGATGTGCTGCCGGAGCTGCAGCACGCCCGCCTCCTCGCCTCCTCGGCCGGCTTCTGGGCCCCCCTCACCCGTCACCTCTGGTGGTGGCTGGGCGCGCGCCCCGTCTCCCGCGATTCCTTCGCCGCGCAGCTGCGCTCCGGCAGCTCCGTCGCGCTCTGCCCCGGCGGCGTGCAGGAGTGCCTGTACATGGAGCGCGGGGCCGAGGTGGTGTACCTGCGCCGCCGCCGCGGCTTCGTCAGGCTGGCGCTGCAGCACGGCACGCCCCTGGTCCCCGTCTTTGCCTTTGGCCAGACGGAGACCTACTCGTATGTGCGCCCCTTCATCGACTGGCGCACCAGCCTCATCCCCAAGTCCAAGTACTTCAGCTTTGTGCGCCGCATTGGCTATGTGCCCATGCTCATCTTCGGGTCGCTTGGCACGGCCATGCCCAAGAAGTTCCCCATCAACATCGTGATCGGAGAGTGAGTGCTGCGTGTGTCATGAGTTGTGATGGTGTGTATGTGCGTGGGGAGAGTATGGGGGCGCTCCCGCACCTCTGGCTGCAGGGGCGTCAGGGTACCATTGCACCTGCATGCCACTTGGCTTGGAAAGGTCGGCCAAATCTGACGGCGCGTGAAGTAGCCACAGCCAGCCGTATCTAGACCACCCCCCCCCCCCCCCCCGCCCGTCTCATCCTGGCTCTGCTTCCCTCACAGGCCGATCGTCGTGCCCAGGGTGGATTCCCCGCCCCCGGAGCAGGTGGAGGAGTACCTGCAGAAGTTCATCGCTGCAATGCAGGGCATCTTCGAGGGCTACAAGGCGGAGTGCGGGTACCCCACCCTCAAGCTCATAGTGTACTGAGGACACTGCACTGAATGTGGTCATGCCGCCATCCCCTGCCGTCTCCAGGCATTGCGTGGAGCGTGGCTGTCACAAAGATCTCCCGTGTGAGATCCCCTTCCTTGTCCCCGTGCACTGCCGCATTACCACCACCAATGTCATGGCGGGCGCCACCGGGTGGCAGGGTTACAGCATTTTTTCCGCTTGAACGTCTCCCCAACACAACTTGTACCTGCGGTGTGTTTCGAAGTCATGCCTTGTTCCCCACGCTCTTTTTGTTGAAGTACACTTCTGGATCTGGGGCTAATAGACCAGGGTGGCGGAGGGACAGGCTCTCCAGAAGGCGGGGGCGTCAGCGCCCGGCCGTCGCCACAGGGTTGGTGGCGGGGGCCTTCTCTGCCGCCGGGGTCACACCCTGTGACGCCCAGCCGCTGATCACAGGCACCTCGTCAAAGCCGCTACTGCCATAGGCCGGCCCCTCCCCCGCGGCCACCTCGGCCGAGTGCAGCAGCTCGCAGGACCCGTACTGCACGTTGTGGAGGGTGGGGATGGGGGTGAGCGGGGTGGTGGAAAGAGTAGGCGGGATTGCATGCGATGGCAAGACAGTGCTCCAGCCCTAGGTCACCGAGGGTTCAATCCACAGCCTCCCATCCACACCCTAAATCAAGAGATAATACCATCCGCCTTCATGCCCTCAGCTTATCGCACATTCACGGTTGTCCCGTCCGGGAAGCGGCAACCCCCCATCTGCGGGCAGTAGCTCCACGCATTGCACGCCGAGGCCTTGGCGCATGACGCGGCGCAGGCCTGCACGCTGGCCTGTGTGTTCCCCGACCCCGCCGCGACCTGGGTGCCGTTGATCTGGGCGTTGGGCGCCAGGGCGTAGCCGGAGGCCCCCAGCAGCGTGGAAAGGGCATCGGCAGTGGCCGACAGGCGGGTGGCGGGGTCAAAGGGCCAGAGCAGGCTGTCGAGCGTGGTGACCACGGTCTTACAGGCGCGCAGGTCGCTCTGCACCACGGTCGCGCCGTTGACGGGCCCCGTCAGCTTGATCCCGGTCACGCCACCCTGCGCAGTCAGGCCCGCGGGCAGCGCGGTCTTGGCTGACCTGATGCTGGCGGCGCCGTCGTAGAGGGAGAAGAGCGTGCCACCCACCGCCATGAAGGGGCTGGTCCACAGGCCGCGCGTGCGCGGTTCGGGGGGCAGGATGTGGAACTTGAGCACCTGCAGCAGCACCGCGGGGTCCTGCAGCAGGCCTGGGTACTTGGCCAGCGCCGCCTCGAACGCCGCATCGCTGGGAATCAGGATGGTGCCTGTGTAGCCTGGGCGCTTCAGCGTGGCTTCCAGCGATGAGTTGGTCGCGGCCACCGCCTGTGGAGGCGGTGTGTGATGAGGTGGAGTGTGTGAGTAGGTGGTTATGAGGTGGGGTGTTTGATCGGGGTATGGAATTCAAGATGCATGGAGGGTGTGCAGGAGGGGGGTGGGAGGGGCGGCAAATGAGCATGCAATGGGTGAGTGCCAGAGCTAGTCAGATGTGCGATAGGCAGACACATTGTCAAAGGCAAGGAGCAGCCCGGGGGTTGCAGAGGGTTGCTGAAACAACCCACCCCTTTCATGACTCTGCGAGCATGCACAGCGCAGATGTGCAGGGTGCAGCCAGTGCATGACATGGTGGGGACTTGCATTGCGCGCCCTCTGGAACATCGGGCAACCTCCCGTTATGCCCATCCACGTAGTGCAAACCTGTAGGAAACGGCTGCTCCCCGTCTTCTGGATGACATCCCAGGGGGCAGAGCAGCATTTGCAGCGGCCACAGCTGATCTGGCAGTAGCCTGCAAAAGTGTGTGTAGAGGGGGGAAAGGCTTGGCATGGGGATTTGACCTTGACCTAGGCTAAGGGTTTGAGAGTCACACTTCTCCCATCCCCATCCCCTACCTCCATTTCAGTTCCAATGTGCAGGCCTGTCTTCAAATCACCCCTCCCACCCTCAAAGACCATTTGAACTTATTAAGGTCTATCATTACCCCCCCTCCCCCCCCCCCAAACGCGCTGGCAGGTACACACCATCGTTCTGCACGAGCTCCTCCAGGTAGTCCTTCATGAATGTGGCATTGCAGTTGCCGTACAGGGCCTGATGGTAGCAGTCGTACGTGACGAGCAGGGTATCGTCGGAGCGAGGGTCCGCATCGGAACAGATGCAGTTCTCGGAGGTGGCCAGGCTGGCGGTCTTGGCCGAGGGCGGCACGGTCTGGTGGGGTTTCAGGTAGGCGAAGGTCTCCCCATTGTGGGTGTTGACGACCACCGTGGCGGATGAGACACCTGATCGCGGAGTGGAGAATTCTGCATTAGTCTGGAGATCTTTACAAGCTTCGAGCATGTATAGCTGGCCCGTGGTTATGTACCTAGGAGCGCGGCAAGCAGCACGATCTTGAGAGCGGAGGCGGCACTGGGCATCGCCACCCGCATGCCGCGCGACACAGCAGCGGAGTGCATGCTTTCTGAATAGGGGACTCAATTGCCTCTTTCTGAGTGCATGTTGCGCTCCGAGCAGTGTGCCTCTGCTATTGTCCCTCGGTTGCAGCTTCTGATCTCTCCCGGTCCGGCCGAAGAAGCTGATCTCGCCATGGGATCTTTGAGTCGTCCCATAGTGTGCCAGGAACACCAGCTTCTTCCTTGGCGAAACTCATCAGACGATGTTTGCAGCACACGTATAGGCATTACAACACTTTACAGACACAATTGCAGGATGCGGTGTGCCCAGATCGTCCTTTTTCTTTGCGTCGCAGCCGCGACGGTGCCCGGCGGATGGGCCTTCACCCACCCTGACGAGTGTACGTGTGGGGGGATCTCTGCCATGCTCCGCCCTTCGGAGTGCCATTTCGAACCCCTCCAAACTCCTCATACCCGTTTAGATCAAAGACTGGTGGCTTTCAGGGACAAGTACAAGACCGCAGGACCCCACTGGGAGGCGGCCCTGTCGTCATGGACAGTGAGTGGCGGTCGCGTAGAGGGGGGGTGCTGCCGTGTGCAGCGATGTGGATGATAATACTCCAGCATCACGCACATTTCTCCTCACCGTGCCCTCTTAGTGCCCCACACCGGCGAACAACAGCAAGGGGAGCGACTGCGATCCCTGTGGAGAGGGCTGGTGGGGGGTGAGTACCGTTGGAGTTCGGCAAAAGGGTCCCTGCTGTTGTCCACTCGCTTGATGTTTTCTTATTTGTCAACTCAGTATAGCACTGCCATCTCCTCCTCCGCGTAAAGAACTGGGAGCACATATCCTGTCGCAGCACCAACACCCTCTTCCGTGAGTTGTGTCTTGGGAAGTGGATGGTTGGGGGGAAAGGATATCTCCACATCGATGGGGAGAGTGCTGGGGCAGTGATCCTGCTTGGAACATCGATAGGCTCACCCACCGGCCTCTCGTCCCGTTCCCCCCAGGGGATGACCATGTGCCCGGGGATGGGTATGTGACGAACGTCCACTTCTCCCTGACTGGGGTGGAGGGCACCCCACCACGGGAGATCTGCGACTTTGTGCATGTGAAGGAGTGGGACTTCAAGGTCTGCAACCTGGAGGGCAACCTGCCTACCTACCTTGGCGGGAACCTCTCCTGCCTCCCGGTGCTCGAAGAGTGGGACTTTTCCAGGAACCACATGACTGGTGCGTTGGCACGGCTTGAAGCATGGGGAGGAGTTTTTAAGGCTGGCGTAGCCTTGACAAGGCATGACCAGGGGGGTCACAAGTGCGTGCAATCTGCCGGACAACATGCCAAGGGACATCAAGATTGCAGGGCGCCATAACACTGTGGAAATAGATGTGCACGTGTGCAAGAGATGGACTGGGAGAGCCCCCTGACATCCGATATGTATTATTTCCGACTCCTGAAGCCTTGTACGCATCATGCCTCCCCCTCGCAGGGCCCATCCCGGAGTCCACAGGCACCATCCCACGCCTGGTTCGGCTGAAGATGCAGGGCAACCACCTGACGGGAAGCATGCCGGAGTCGATGGGGGACCTCAAGGCCTTGGAGTGGATCAGGATCTTTGGTGAGGGACGGGGTGCACAGAGGTGCTGCGACTAGCTAATGGAGGGAATTCAGGGATTCTCATACTTGCGCATGCCACAGTTGGTCCATATGCTTGGAGCCTGGCAACACAGCCTCCCCTATATTCCCCCCTCCAGACAATGAGTTGGAGGGCTCGTTCCCGGACTCGTATAAGAACGTCAATGGACGCATGACGCAGCTGGCCATTGGCGGCAACAAGTTTGAGGGTGAGTTGGATCTGCAGCATAGACATGGCATCGGGTGTGGACCCTGGAAAGTGTGGTGCATCCGAGGCGCCCTTGTCATTGCTGTCCACTCCATTAGATGCTCAAGCGATTGTGGGATGCGAGGACGACTTGTATCACCACAGACATACGATGTCCCACCCTGTGTGCATCATGAGGTTTCACGCCATGCTGTGCTGACCCACTCTGTCCTTCTGTGCTCCTAGAAGTTCATCACTTTGCCCCCCCCCAAACCTCGCAGGCACCCTGTACAATTTTGCCAACGTCCGCGCGCAGAATGCCAACCTAACCTATCTCCCCAACATGTGCGGCATGATCCCTGTGGGCATCCAGTTTGCCAATGGCTACGACCTCGGCGGCTCCCCCGGCCTGGGTCTGCCCTGCCCAGAGGAGGTGGCCGGTGGCTGGCCACTGCCATCCTCGGCGTAACGCACAGTATGTCTGGAACCCTGGTTCCTCCCCGCTTTGGCATGATGATGTGCGCATGTGCGAGATGGCATGAAGTTGGGTACATATGCAACTGATTTACGCCATCGGCACAGCCTCTGGGTGGGAGTATGATCCCAGCCAGCGACACTCAGCTGTCCTTCCATGCCCATGCGGCACCACCTGCTCTCGTCAACTTGATTTCCATCTCGTTCTGGGACGGTGGAAGAAACCGCAGTGGGCCGCGCTCTTGTTGTCTGTCCCAACACCAGTTGGTGTTTCCCCTCTTGCTTCTCCCAGCGAGTTATCAACCCAGCCTTGAAAAGCCAAAGCATGCGGAGGTAGGTGGCCACACCTGACGATTGCTCCGTCACAAAGCCAACTGTCCAGACGTGTCCTCGCAGCACCGTCTGCACAGCCGTCACGATCACAATGCGCTGCTGCACCGATGATGTGCACGACGTACTCCCGGCTTCGACCAGCTCGTCAGCCCCTCCGTCCACGTTGCTCAATCGCAAAGGTCTTGCTGTGAGTTCCCGACATCACCATTGAGGCCTGATAATTAATGGTATGGACCCAGTTCCATCACACAAACAAAGATGCAATCTGGGGTAGCAGAGGCCTTGTGGCAACCCACGCCAGGCAAGCACCGATGGCGTATCCCACCACGGACCAGCAAGCTCCGCAGCTCAGCGGCCAGCGGTGCCGACCAGTGTCTCGCCAGCTGGCGCGGCGGTGGCCGCCGTCGCCGCTCCCGCCTCGGAGTCTGGGACGGGGACGTTGAAGCCCGCCAGCACGGGCACGACATCGATCCCGCTGTTGCCGTAGATTGGCGCCTGCCCCGCCGCCAGCTCGGCAGAGCGTTTGAGCTCGCAGGAGCCGTACTGCAGGGAGGCGGGGTGTGAGGCGGAGTCTGTTCAGGAGTTTGCGGGAGCCTTGGGGCACAGGCAACCCACGCTAGCACGCAGGCGCGGACCTCCCCATTCCTCCGGCCACACACCGGGATGACGAGGCCCTCCGGGAAGCGGCACCCCCCAGCCAGGCCGCAGTACGACCAGGTGTTGCACTCGGCATTGGCGGCGCAGGACGCGCAGCAGGCGGCGGGGGAGGCCTGCGGGTTGGACCCGCCCTGCACCAGGGTGGTCGCGTTGATCTGCGCGTTGGGCACCACGGAGCAGGTGCCCGCGCCCAGGGCCGCGCCCAGGGCGCCGGAGTCGTTGGAGGCGTCGATGCCGGTGGGGTCGAAGGGCAGCAGCACCTCGTCGATGATGGTGATGAAGGTCTTGCAGGCGCGGATGTCACTCTCCACCACGGTGGCGCTGTTCACCGGGCCGCTGATGACGATGCCCGTCAGGCCGCCCTGCGCGGTGGTGCCCGCCGGCAACGCCTTCTTGGCGGTCTTCAGGTTCGCCACGCCGTCGAACAGGGTGTAGACCGTGGCGCCCACGGACAGGAAGGGGCTGGTCCACAGGCCGCGCGTGCGGGGCTCGGGGGGCAGGATGTGGAACTTGAGGATCTCGGTGAGCAGCGCCGCGTCGCGCAGCGCGGGGCCGTAGGCCGCCAGTGCGGCGTCAAAGGCCGCGTCGCTCGGCACCAGGATGGTGGAGGTCAGGCCGTAGGCGCGCAGCATGCGCTCCAGCGTCGTGTTGGTGGCCTCCACGGCCTGTTAGAGACGGGGAGGGGGGAAGGGGGGAGGGGGGGAAGGGGGGAGGGGGGAAGGTTGGGGGGGGGGGAGGG
>NW_011934437.1:0-10146 GCF_000733215.1 Auxenochlorella protothecoides
CGGCGCGCGCGAGGCGGAGCGCTGGCGCCGCGCTTTCCTGCGCGCCGCCGCGCTCACCGCGCCCGTCTTCGCCGTGGCCATGGTCCTGCCCCACCTGGCCTGCATGGCTTGGCTGTATCAAACTCAACTGGCGGGCTTCCCCGCGGACCAGGTGCTCAAGTGGGCGCTGGCCACGCCAGTGCAGTTCGGCTGCGGCGCGCGGTTCCACGTGGGAGCCCTGCGCGCACTGGCGCGCCGCGCCGCCAACATGGACGTGCTGGTGTCGCTGGGCACCAACGCGGCCTACTTCTACTCCCTGCTCTCCATCCTGCACCACCACGCCGCCTCCCACCACCAGACCCTGGCCTACAAGCCCACCGACTTTTTCGAGACCGCCGCCATGCTCATCACCCTGGTGCTGTTTGGCAAGTACCTGGAGGCGGGGGCCAAGGCGCAGACGGGCGCGGCCCTGGCCGCGCTGTGCGCGCTGGCCCCCGCCACTGCCATCCTGATCGAGGGGGGCGGCGACGAGGGCGAGCAGCATGCAGACGGGTGGGTTGCCCCCGACGCCCCGGGCACGCGCCCCGAGCCCGCCGCCGCCGACCCCTCCCCCTCCACGACGGAGCGTGAGATAGACTGCGCCCTGGTGCACGTCGGCGACCTGCTCAAGGTGCTGCCCGGCGCCCGCGTGCCCGCCGACGGCGTGGTGGCGAGCGGGGCCGGGCACGTGGACGAGAGCCTGCTGACGGGCGAGGCGGCGCCCGTGGCCAAATCCCCCGGCGACGCCGTGGTGGGCGGCAGCCTGAACCTGCGCGGGACGCTGCGCGTGCGCGCGACGCGCGTGGGCGCCGACTCCGCGCTCTCCCAGATCGTGCGCCTGGTGGAGGGCGCGCAGCTGGCCAAGGCGCCCATCCAGGCCCTGGCCGACCGCGTGTCAGCGGTGTTCGTCCCCATCGTCGTGGTCCTGGCCTCGATCACGTTCGGCGTCTGGTATGCGGCCGGGCGCGGCGGCTGGTACCCGGCCGCCTGGCTGCCGGAGGGGCACACGCCCCTGCTCTTCGCCCTCCTTTTCGGCATCGCCGTCCTGGTCATCGCCTGCCCCTGCGCGCTGGGACTGGCCACGCCCACCGCGGTCATGGTCGGCACGGGCGTCGGCGCGGCGCACGGGATCCTGATCAAGGGGGGCGACGCGCTGGAGCGCGCCGCGGGCGTCACCCACGTCGCCTTTGACAAGACAGGGACGCTGACCGCGGGGCGGCCACGCGCCGTGGACGTCGCCGTCTTCGCGCCGGGCGTGGCCGCCTCGGACGCCGCCCTGCTGGCCGCCGCGCTGGAGCAGGAGAGCGAGCACCCGCTGGCGGGCGCGGTGCTAGCGCTGGCCGCCGGCCTGCTGGCCGCGGAGAAGGGCGGCGGGGGAGCGGGGGCGGAGGATCGCGACGGGGCGAAGCCAATCGCGCTGGCCTGCCCCGCGCCGCCCGCCGCCGCCGCCGCCGCCGGTGCGGGCCTGCCCCACCAGCGCATGCAGGGCCTGGCGGGGCGCGTGCCCGTCGTGCACGATTTTCGTGCTTTCCCTGGCGAGGGCGTCAGCGGCCGCGTGCCGCTGTACCGGGACGCTGGTGGTGCGCAGGCGGACGCCGCCGGCAGCACCAGGCCCTGGACGACGGCGCGCGGCGGCGGCAACGCGCTGCGCCTCACGTCACAGCACAGGTCCTGGTTCGCCGCGCCCGACCGCCTGCGCTCTGCCGCGGGCGCCTCGGGAGCAAGCGAGCTGGAGGTCGCGGTGGGCAGCGCACGCTTCCTTGAGCAGCGCGGCGTGGAGGTCGCGGGGGACGGCGCGGCGGACGCCTATGTCCGCGCCGCGCAGGCGCGCGGCTGCACCGTCATCCTGGTGGCCGCGGGCGCCGCGCTGCTGGCGGCCGTGGCGGTGGCCGACCCGGTGAGGCCCGAGGCGCACGGCGTGGTGGCGGCGTTGCGCGCCGCCGGCGTCGGCTGCACGCTGCTGACCGGGGACAACTGGCGCACCGCACGCGCCGTGGCAAGCCAGCTGGGCCTGGACCACATCGTGGCCGAGGTGCTGCCAGCGGGGAAGGTGGCCGCGCTGCGCGCGCTGCAGGCCGCCCCCGGCGCGGTGGTGGCCATGGTCGGCGACGGCGTGAACGACGCGCCTGCGCTGGCCGCCGCCGACGTGGGCGTCGCGGTTGGCTCCGGCGCCGACGTCGCCGTGGAGGCGGCCGACCTCGTGCTCGTGCGCAGCGACCTGGAGGACGTGCTGGGCGCGCTGGGCCTCGCGCGCGCCACGCTGCGCCGCATCCGGTGGAACTACGCCTTCGCGTTGGGGTACAACGCGCTGGCCATCCCCGCCGCCGCGGGCGCGCTCTACCCGTTCTTCCGCGTCCAGCTGCCGCCCTGGGTGGCGGGGGCCTGCATGGCCCTCTCCTCCGTCTCCGTCGTCTGCTCCAGCCTCATGCTGCGGCGACACGTGCCGCGGCGCCGCGTCCTGCGCGACGTCCTCGTCGTCAAGGGGCGGGAGGAGGCGGCCTGAGCGTGCGCTCGGTGTCGCCCCCCCTTGATGATCCACTTCCCTGTGCTCTTCATGCCTTGGTGTCGGCCGTCGTTATGCACCCCCCCCTCTTCTTGTTCCTCCCTGTACGTCCTCATGTCATGCTGGATGATATGCTCCCGTTGCACGCGCGAGCGAGCTCGATGTAACACCCCGGTACTCGCCTGGTTGATTCCATGCATGTGTCTCCAGTGAGAGAGGAAGCTGCGCGGCACGTCGCACGCATGCTTAAATTAACCCTTGCCCCCTTACATGCACCTTGCGCCCCCCATCGAAACAGTAAGCTGCACTGTCGGTTGTATTCACACACCAAGCACATAAACCATCCCTAGTCCGAGCATAGGGCCGTGGGCAGCATGCCCATCGTTGGACAGAACCTGCAGGAGACCACGCCACAGGACACACGGTGCGGGTGCATGGGTGGCATGCGCGCATGGATATGTGTGATGCACGGCGCAAACCAGTGTGATTTTGAATACGTCGATGAACAGGGGGGGGGGTTCTTCGTGCCCCACGCGGGATGGACGGGGAATGTCCACGCCGATCCCCCGGAGGGGATGCCCATGACGACGACTCGCATGTCGGGCCTGCCAGGCGCTGCGCGGCGAGCCCCGGATTCCAAGCCAGACACTCCCTCCCCCCCCCACACTCTCGCAGGGACCCAGCGTCCTGGCCATCCGTTGACAGTCGGCGCCTCCTGCGCGTGGCCCTGCACGTGCGCCAGCTGCAGGACGCCACCCGCTTCTACAACGAGATCCTGGGCCTGCTGCTGGTGGCCCCCCTGGACGTTCCCGGGGCCCCCATCCAGCGGGCCCTCCTGTCCTCCGACCTCTCCCCCTCCGCCTTTGGCCTGGAGCTGCTGGCGGGGGGGCCCGCGCTGGAGGCCCTGGCGGGGTCCTGGTCCGGCCACTTCATGCTGACGGTGCCGGACCGCGGCGCCTGCCTGGCCAAGCTGCGCGGCCTGGGGCTGGAGCGCTGCATCCTGAGCGAGGAGGCGGCGGTGATCCCGGTGCGCAACCCAGCCCCCGCCGGCTCCCAGACGCTGCAGGACATCGTGGCCGCAGTGGCTGACCTCGACGGCTACACCTGGCGCCTGGTGGAGGGCGCGGAGCGCGCCGCGGGTGGCGCTGGCGCGGGCCAGGACGATCGGATGGTGGCACTGGCGGCCCACGTCCCTGACCTGGGCGTGGCGCTGGCCTGGGTCTCGTCGGTGCTGGGCATGCCCACGCTGCACCAGTACCAGAGCTCTTCGGGTGCGT
The DNA here is from genome assembly GCF_000733215.1 of Auxenochlorella protothecoides. Taxonomy (NCBI): domain Eukaryota; kingdom Viridiplantae; phylum Chlorophyta; class Trebouxiophyceae; order Chlorellales; family Chlorellaceae; genus Auxenochlorella; species Auxenochlorella protothecoides. Next base: position 3,799 of record NW_011934437.1, read on the forward strand.
GCGGTTGGTTGGGAGGTTTTGCGCAGATGTCTCTTGGTTGACCGACTTTGGGAGGAGTGGGAGGGGGGTGGCTGGGGGGCCATCAATTGCAGCTGGCTGGGCCAGGACAATGCGTCCTTTGGGTGAAGATGGGGCTGCTGGGGGGCAGGGGGTGGCAGCTGCGGTGCACGGTGCTGTGCCATTATGTCTGTGGGGGCAGCATGCTTGTCCGGTGTGCATTCCAGGCCTACACAAACAGCCCTGGAGACCAAGAAATCCACATCCACGACCGCAGGCTACGCCACGGCGCTGGTGGGCTTCCCCCACGCCCAGCATGCCGGCTCAACGGGGCCCGCCCTGGAGCTCATCCAGGGCGACACGGCGGCACAGGCGGAGAGCGGGCTGGCGCACCTTGTCATCTCCACCTCGGACCTCCAGAAGACGGTGCAGCACCTGCAGGTGTGCTGGTTGGAGAGGAAGGAGTGGGTTATGCAGCTGTCACGGGAATGCTCATGCGGATGCTGAGTTGCAGGCGAGCAGTACCTCTCATGCTGCTGTGATGAAGCTAGGTTACTGGCTGCCCAGGGCAGCCCAGCTGGGAACCCCCAGGCACAATGGCATCTCTCCGTGATACAAGAATGGCTGTCTCAGGAAGTCAGTGCCAAACGCAGACCCCCCCCATTACTGTGCAACCACATGCAGCTGCTTCGACAGAGCGTCGAGGCGGTCCAGCTCGGTGCAATGGACGACCCCACCGGCCTCGTCAGCGCCGCCCGCATCAACGGACCTGGCAATCTCCGCTTCTGCTTCGTCCAGGCAGACGCCGCGTGACAAAACCCTGCAGGTGCCCAGCCTTCCACGTGACATGTAGGATGTCTTCCACTGACATAGCTTTTGAGTATGGAGGACTGATTGGGGCTGATACCTAGAATAGCATGAGAATATCCTGCAGGGATCATGACAGGCCAAGCACTGTGTGTGGACTGACTCGATTGGTGCCTTGCAATTTCTTGGGATAGCATTTTGGTATACCAGTGGGAGAGGAGGAATTCATTTTCGCTGCAGCATCTGTTATGACGTCCACGCCCAGCCACTCTGCAGCGACGGTGGTAGGATGATGGATGGCAGAGGGCATGGGCTTCACAGACGCTCCTGCTGCTTCCGTGTCGTACGTTCTCAAAGGGGAACCTGCAGCAGTTGGGCAAAATTCTTTGCCAGGCAGTAGCCTGGGGATATCTGGGCGGCAGCCCCAGCGATCCACGCTCCTCGCCACAGCATCCGCTCTCGCACACGCCAGCGCTCACTCCTCAGGCCCCAGCATCATCTTGCGGAGGAAGACCAGTTCGCTGTGTGCCAGCTTGTATTTGCGGTCAAACTGTTTCCTCACCACACTGCTGTTGGCGTGGGTGGCCTGCACGCCGTCAGGGAGGAGGGTTGGCTTGATTTGGCCAGCACCAATGAGACTGTGGCTCCATCAACCTGGGTGAGTAGCAGGCATGCATCGACTGCCTTGAGAAGGCCTGTCTGACAGTGCTCACCCCCCGCTCCCTCCCATACTTCACCTTGTGGTGGGCTGCCTCAACCAGAGCGCCCAGGTATGTGAGTTGCGTGAGAGTGGGCCGGTCCACGATCTGAGAGGAGAGAAACAGAGCCTGGTTGATGCTAGCCCCAGTGCAGGTGAAGCATCCCATGTAGGCATCCTCCGGCGAGTAGCAGCGATTGGGAGTCAAGCACCTCGCGAAAAGGTCCCTTCCCCCTTTCCTCCCAGCTCCACGCGTACCGAACGCTCGGCCTCCCAGAGCTGGAGGGCGAGGTTGAACACCGTGACAGTCTCCCCCCTCTGGATCTGCAGGGGTTTGAGGGGTAGAACCTCTGGAGCCATGTGCCTGTCAGATGCCCTCCAGTTAGCAGTCGGTCCAGCACCCCCACATCAAGAGCAACATGCTGCAAGCACCCCAGCCCCCGGCTGCGCCCGCCCCTCACATTGATGTTCAGCAGGGGCGTCAGCGCGTCAATCACCCTGGCGTGGAGGGGGTGCAGCCTCCCCGCCAGCCCAGCGCACAGGACCCGCAGGATCTGCTCCGACTGCGAGTAGGCCTGCGCATGCGAAGGAGTGGTCCGAGGATTGAGTTCTTGCTGTCACTCGAGAGTGACCAAAGGAATTGAGCGCCGGGGTCCACTGGCAGTGAGGCAGCAGGGCCCAAGGCCTATGATGCACTTTGAGTTCCCTCTGCATCCCCGAACCTTCCCCCCCCCGTCCACCTTCATGTTGTGCAGCATGAGCCCCTGCTGCCAGAGAAGGTCGGCGCGCTGCACCAGCTGCTGGGGCCCCAGGCCCTGCTCCGCGACCCCGGGGGCCACGCTGCCACAGCCGCAGCACTTCCACCACTTTCCCGGGAAGGTCAGGGGCGGTGGGGCGTGGTGGTGGTGGGAGTGGTCGCCGTGCCCGCCGCAGCACTGGCTGTGGTCTGCCGCCTGCGCCTCGGCTGCAGGCGGGGAGTCGGCCGCGCCGGGCCGAGGGGTGCTGGGCACAGACTCGTGGCCCGCCACGGGGGTCTCCTCGCCCGCAGGCATCCCTTCCTCCTCCACGTAGCCCGCTCCCGCGGCGCTGGCCCCTGGCGCGGCGCCGGCGGCGGCGCCGCCGCCGCCCGTCGCCTTCCTGCCCTTGTGCTTGCCGCCCCCCCGCCCCAAGCGGGCTGCGTGCGGCCCCGCCGCTCGCCGCTCGCGCTCGCACGCCTGGGCCTCGTACTCCGCCGCCGCGCTTTCCTGGTTGGCCGCCTCGACCAGCACATCGCGGCGGCAGGCCAGGCACCACACACCCTGCGCAAGGGGTCATGTGCCCGTGCAATTGAACCGGCAAGGAAGCTCTCCGGTCTGCACACGGGCTTCCGCGGCGGAGGTCGATCGCAGGTCGCGCACTGCCTGCTCGCACGGCTCCTGACGAGGGCTACCACCTCCTGGCCTCGGTTGACGAGCACAGTCCCCTCGTTTTGGTAAGCTGTGCAGTCAGCCCCTGCAGCCAACACGCAACGCACCTCCAGGAACCGGTCGCTGGAGGTGGCCAGGGGCGACACGCACCGCGTGCAGGCGCATGACACCCCGCGCTCCATCGCCAGGGTCTGCATCGTGCGGAGGTTTGGAGGCGCGTGACGTCGCGGAGGGGCTCGCGTGCAGGCTGAGGGGGCGACTGGCACGGAGGGGGCCGCGCCTCCAGACCATTGGGTCGGCGCCTCGCCGCACCGGTCCAGTCCACCCCACCCCACCAGCAGCAGCGTCGCTGCATGCCTCTGACTGCATCGCACCTGCTTCCTGACGCTGCGCGGCTCATACAGGGGGGCAAAGGAGAGCGTCAGGGGCTCGCCGGCCTTGATGGGGGTCACAGTCCGGACATACACGGTATCGCCTGGGAGGCAGGGGAAGGGGGGGGGGGAGGGGGGCGAAGGTGAGCGCAGTGAGCTGGCCCCCGGTTCTTCTGCGTCGCAGGTGCTCGCAATCCATTTCGGCAGGGCACCTGCAGAGCCCTGAGGGGCGCGCACACCGCAGGCGTGAAGCAGCCAAGCTGTGTGAGCGCCATGTCCTCCTTTCTCATGGTTTTGCTCGATCCCATGCCCTTCCCCTGCCGTCGCCGCACGCCCCCTTCCGGCGCAACCCCGATGCCAAGGGACGGGCGGATCGTGCCTGGCCCCCCCTCTCGCCTCCCCCCCCCTCCGTCACCTGCCGCTATCCAGATGCAGTTTGGCATGCAGGAGTGGGAGAAGGAGGCCAGGCCCGGGAACAGGGCCAGCCCGGCCTCGGTAGAGGGCCCCGTGCCCACAAGGTTGGTCGCCAGCATGGCCGCCCGGGCCTGCAGCTCCGGCAGCGTGCCGGGCGCGGCGTAGCCCGCCAGCTTCCCGCCAGCCGCCAGCGCCGCCAGCTCGGCGTGCACCGCCCGCAGCGCGGGGCCCAGGGCCCCACGCCAGGGCGCGGGGCGCTTGTCCCAGGAGGAGTGCAGGCAGGCCACATCCGCGGGCCCGCAGGCCACCACCAGCGGGGGCGGGGGCGGGGCGCCCGCGCCGGGCTCGGCCGGCGCGGGGCCTGGGGCCGGCGCGGCGGGGGCCCCTGTACACCCGTCCAAGTCCAGCAGGGCCACGAGGTGGAGCAGCTCGGGGTCCACACCGTGCTCCCTGGAAATGTCGGCCAGGCCGCGACGCAGCGGCAGCAGGTGACCATCGCGAAGGAGGCGCGGCGCAGCGCATGCCCGGCTGCAGTAGCGGGGCAGCAGCGGGTTGGAGGTGCCGTCCTCGGCGCCGCCGGGGCCCTTCTGGGCTTTTGCGGGCATCATGGGCTCCAGGCAGGCATGGCACACGTGGCTAGCAGTCCTGTGTGGAGGGGATACCGGGGGGGAGGAGACTGGGAGGGAGGGGCCCGCACATTTGGTGGTCAGCAATGAAGAATCAGAGGGGTCCAGGAGGGACGGCACTGGGCTTGTATTGGAGGGGTGACTTCCTTGCGTGATCACATGCGCAGTAAACAGCAAACAGAAGGCAAGATGGACCATGTGGTCGTACAGCTGCCTCGTGTCTTGATCATCGATCTGTGTGCCACCATGTGTGAGAGCACCCTGGAGCCCAAGCTTGCCATCCATGCACCTCACGCAGCCACGAGGCCATCACCAGGTGCCCCTCCAAAACCACATCTGCATCGCACCCTGAGCGTGGGATCAGCAGCAAAGCCCTCTCCTGCATGACGAGGCAGCCTGCAGGGAGGTCGGTGTCGGCGACGGCTGTGCGCCCCACGGCACGCCCACCGTGCCCGGGAGTCCAGGGCAGGGCATCCTGGACAGCGGCCACGGAGGGCAGGGTCTGCTGCTGCTTGGACGCCTGGTGCGGGGTTTGGTGGGGGCGGTCATGGCCATCAGGTTTGTAGAGACCCGGGAGAAGCCCGGTGCGTGATCAGCAGCAGGTTTGGATGGCTCGTTAAAATCCGCCAAATGTCTCAAAGCAAGTCAATCGGTGTCTTTGGAGGAATCACGCATGTGTCTTGTGTTGTTTGCTCGAGTTCATTACATCCCCGTCCCGCTCAGGAGTGAGTCACCAGCCGGCCGGGACTCCACCTTGGATTTCGCCGGGCTCTTTGGGTTTGGCGATGAGGTGCGCACCATGCTGCCTGTGTCAGTCGGAATACGGGGTTCAATGTGTTGAACTTTGGTATCCACGAGAATTGATGACAGGGTGATTCTCCGTGCTGGCCCTCGTGCCGGGGTGCAGTCAGTAATCCTTCGGCCTGCCACGCCACCGACCCGCACCTGTGCCGTACCCAGATCCCCAGAGACGGAATCTAGAATTTCAATATCGGCGCAGTATGATTTCGATAGGAGAGCTTCCACATCCTCCTCGTGAGAAGGCTTTGCTTTCTGTACGCATTGTGTGATGACGTGGCCGACTCGGCAACTGTGGACCGCCCAGCATGGTTCATCGCGCGCTAGCCATGATGCGCCCAAAACCCCTGCCCCAGCCGGCGCCTGGCCTCACACTGCTGAGTACCCCTGCCTGTTGTAGCTCAGGATAAAGAATCTGCATGCGCGACGCCGGCTCGCGCTGCACGACGGACGGGGTTTGTCCCACCAGGTCTCGCAACCCCCGCCAAGCATGGTCCTGATCGCGGCATGTCGCCCTGCCTCTCGGCCGCACGACTTCCCAGCCTGAGACCCTTGCCAGCCTGCACCAGGGCGGGACCAGGGGCTTTGCCGAGCCCCGTCCCGAGCATGAGGGTGATCTTTGTTACCACAGAGGTGGCGCCCTGGAGCAAGGTTGGGGGCCTGGCGGACGTCATGGGGGCGCTGCCCCCAGCCCTTGCAGCCAGGTGGGATGGAGTGGGTGGCCTGGTTCGGGCTGGCCATCCTGGCAAGTCTCAGGAACCCTGGCTTGGGCCAGTGCCGGAGTGCTTGTGGTTCAGCGGCAGGGCGGCCGCCGCCGGTCCATCGCGCTTGCCTGACCCCCCTTACCCTCCACACCCCCGTGCAGGGGCCATCAGGTGATGACCGTGTCCCCGCGGTATCAGGCAGCGGAGGATGTGCTGCCCACCGACCTCAGCGTCCCGCTGGACCTCCCCGCCCCCGAGGAGCGTGGCCCCGACGAGGGCGATGAGGAGGCCGATGAGGCCCTGGATACAACGGCGCGCCTGTTCCTGGCCCGGCAGGACGGCGTGGACCACGTCTTCGTGGACCACCCGCTCTTCCTGGCCGGCGGCGACATCTACAGCTGCGGCCCCTCCCTGGGGGTGACCACCTACATGGAGGCGGGGCAGGGCGCGGCCGCCGCGTCCCTGGACCTGCGGTACAGTGTGCTGTGTCAGGCCGCCCTCGCCGCCCCGCTCCTGCTCTGGGCGGCG
>NW_011934437.1:11614-14066 GCF_000733215.1 Auxenochlorella protothecoides
GGCTGGGCCTGCGCGCCGACCCCCGCGCGCCCCTCTTCTGCTTCGTGGGCCGCCTGACGCAGCAGAAGGGCGTGGACGTGCTCCTGGCGGCCCTGCCCGCGGTCATGGCGGCCGCGCCCCCGCCCGGCCGCGCGACGCGGCGGGGGGGGCCGGGGTCGCGCCGGGGGAGGCCGGGGCCACGCCGGGGGCGGGCGCGGCCGCGAGCCCGGGCATCCAGGTCGTCGTGCTCGGGTCTGGAGAGGTGAGGCGGCTGGCGGCGGCGGGCTCTGCGGGGGCGGTTGCCCGCCCAGCTGCAGGAGCAGCGCGCCCTCTGGCCATGCTCAGCGCTGCAACCTGGAGACAACAGCCCTTGGCCACCTCTTAAAACCCCCACCCCCTTCACCACACAACATCCTGCAGGCCTGGATGGAGGCCGCACTGGAGGGCCTGGAACTGTCCTTCCCGGGTCAGGCCGCCGGGCTGCCGCTCTTCTCAGAGGAGCTGGCGCACTGGCTGATGGCCGGCTCCGACTTCGTGCTCATCCCCTCCCGCTTCGAGCCCTGCGGCCTGGTGGCGCCCTGCGCCATGCGGTACGGCACCGTCCCGCTGGTGGCAGCCACGGGGGGCCTGCAGGACATGGTGGACGCCAAGGTGCGCAGGGGGGGGCGTGCAGAGTGGTGAGAGTAGGGTGTAGCTGCTGCTTTGCCTGGGCCTTGCATCGCTTGCATGGACCCCAGAGGAATGGGGAGATGATGCCGACGATGAACGGCCAACACTGTACGAGACATGCTGATCCATGCTTGCACGCGGAACTCCTTCACAGGTCGGGTACACGGTGCCGAGGCTGGGCAGCGAGACGTCGGCCGTGGATGTCCGGCAGGACGTCCTGCACCTCATCCAGGCCATGCGCCGGGCCGCTGCGACATGCGGCACGCCGGCGCACGAGGCCTTGCAGGCCGAGGGCATGGCCCGGGACGTGTCGTGGGCGGTGCCTGCCGCGGAGTGGGAGGCCTGGTTGGCGAGCCTGTGACGCCGAGCGTGTTGTGCCGGCGACAGTGCGCGCCCGCCGAGGAGGTGCGGAAGCCCCGACCCTACTGTCCCCCCCCGGCTCCCAACCGGCCTGTCCGGTGCGCGATCTGAGAGCTGCGGGGCCCTTCATGTTTCACATACATTGTCCTCCTGCTCCACGTTGAAATTTCGACACGTTCTGCGCAAGGCATTGCGTGGAGATCTTCGCAGTCTGCGCACAGGGGCCGTGTCCGGTCGACTCCGTACCGGTTGGGACAGGTTTCGGTGTGGAGGCAGCTTCTTGTTAAACCCTGATGCGGACAGCCCGCTGTCGCATCTCGATAAACCCTGACCAGCTGCTGGGTCAACTTCTGGCCATCTTGGAGCTCAGCTCATCCCAGCGACCGCCGGACAGTGCGCCATCTTCCCTCGCGCATCTCCGCAAACCCGGCGCGTGGCCCACCACAGCCAGGCCACCTCCCTCCGCCTGCGCCTGACCAGCTCGCAGGCTGACGCGCGGTTGCGTCGTGCCGCACAACCCCCTGCGCAGCTGCCGAGCCCTCCCCAGAAGCATCCCTCGCGCACCCAGAAGGACCCCCCCATCCCTCAAATAAATTCCGAGGTGTGTGGTCTTACCCCGGGCTGGACTTGTCCCGCCCAATTCACCCTCATGACGCGCTGACCTTCTACGGGGTTACTGACGCGGTTAGGTGTGGGTGGGTGGTCGCTCACGGCCCTGGGCCCCCTGTCCCACAACCCACAGGATTCCCTCCGATGGCGTCCAGCGTCTTTCTGCCCCAGGGCTCCCTGCTGGGCCCCCCGCCCTGCCTGCAGAGCTCCCACAGCTCCGCCTTCCGCGCCTACGGCGGCGCGCGGGAGGCGGCGGACCTGCGGGACAGCCCCCTGTTCCTGGCCGCCAAGCAGGCCCTGGCCGCCACGCAGGCGGAGGCCGCCGCGGCGGCCCTGCCCTACGCTGCCCCGGCCCTGGGGCCCCGACACCACCGCCGTCGCGGCTACCGGCCCCGACTCCGGCGCCAGCTCAGGCCTGACCGAGGCACTGGCCGCGGGGTTGCAAGAGGTGGCGCAGGCCGGCGCGCCGCGCGTGGCGGGCGTGAAGCTGCCCGTCACCTGCAACGACGTGCGCGGCCTGGTGTTCCTGGACCAGCAGGTGGTCTCCTGCTTCTGCCCGGCCTGCGACGCGCGCGTGGCGGGCGGGCACGACCGCCCGCTCTTCTCCTTCACCCGCTTTGAGCGCCACTCTGGGTCCAAGGCCAAGAAGTGGCGGCTGTCCCTGCGCATCGACCCGGGGGCGGTGCCGGAGTGCCCCCCAGGCGACGCGCCCATGCCCATCGGCCAGTGGCTGGACGCGCGGGGGGTGATGGCCTGGAGCGCGCGTGCCCCCACCCGCGTCGGCCCCGGCGACTCCGAGTCCGACTCGGGCACGCACGGCGGCGGCGTCGTATAA
>NW_011934437.1:15249-37742 GCF_000733215.1 Auxenochlorella protothecoides
GAGGCCGCCGACCGCACGCCGCCTGGCGCGCCGCGCGCCGCCTGGCTCCTAGGCCAGTGCGCCGCCTTCCGGCGCGCGGCGGCGGGGGAATGGCAGCAGCGCCACGCCGCCATTTTCCACCTCGTCTTCGGCGTGCTGTCCCAGGACGGCGAACGAAGGTGAGGGGTGGGGGTGGGGAGGATGTCGGCTGCTGGCGGCCCAGGGCGCCAGGCGTGTGACACCACCGCCCAAACCTGCGATCTCCCCCTTCCCCTTCCTACCCTCTCCTCCCGGGCCACCCTGACTCTGACCAGACATTCCCCCTCGCCCCTTTTGCAGCGCCTTCAACCAGCACTACATGCCCTGGCTGAATGATCTGGGACTAGAGAGGCTGGACCACGAGTTCCACACGCTGGCCAACTACCTGGCGCTGGCGCGGGCGGGGGCCGAGGTGGGGGAGGTGCATGGCATGATCCGGGCCTACGTCCAGGCCGTCGTCTCCAAGGTGGCCGCCACCTCGCTGGGGTAAAGGAGGTTCCACTCCAGACCGCGGGGCAGGCGCCCACCCCGCGGTCTCCCTCCCAGGGGCTGGCTTGCTGCTGCGGGGGAGGTGCAGGGAGTCAGAAGGGCTTCTTCAGGGAACATTCCTGGCGCCTGGCCCGGAGGAGAGTCCTGAAGGCTCCGATGGGCCCCACATCCACCCCCCTCTCCACCCTTCACCTGTGCCCCGCGCACTCTCCCTGTACTGCTAACCCCCCCCCAAAGGATCCGCCACCACTCTGCTCGTCGCGCTTCACCTTGCCAAGGAATGATGTTAGGTTCCCAAACATCACATGCCCTCACGCTTGAGTACTGTGCCTGCCCTGCCTGGCGGGAGGCTGTTGCACCCAGCCCTGCTCCCTGTCGTGTTCGATCCTTTTGCTCCTGATCATGGGCAACGACCGTAGCCTCTGGTACCCCACATGTCTGCAGCCTGCCCTTCCCTGCTGTCATCCTGCGATGGCCGGTGATGCAACTATCTGAACTGCTCTGTGTGAAAATCTCACCAGGTCCGACTGGGCACTGTTGGCGCGGGGTGTCTGAAGCGGCATTGCTGTCGAGTGGCCTCGGGCATGGAGTGGCCAGCTGGATGCCGGCGCAGGGGTGGTGTGTGCCTCGCTGTGGGGCCATGCTGGGTCCACCTCAGCAGCCGTGACAGCAGGGACTGCGCATTGGGCATGGGAGGAACAAACGGGAGGCGGCCAGGCTGAGTGGAGTGAAGGGGACAGGAGGACACAAACCCCCTCCACCAAAACCCACAAACAAGAAACCAGGAAGGCGCTTGGTCCCTTTCGCGCCTGGGCCTGTCGCCCGTATGTCAGAGGCAAGGCAGTTCCTGATTCATCCCCTTCCACACCCACACCAACCGTGCACGTGGCAGAGGAGACGCAGGGCGTTCCTGGCGTGAAGCCCCTGTCGACGATGGGCGTCACCATCTCCCGTGCGGAGGCCGCTCCCACCGCCCCAAACCCCTTCTTCCCAGCCACTGCCGCCGCTGCCATCGCCGCGGTCGATAAGGTGGACGTCGGATGATTGGAAAGGATGGGATGGAGGTCAGGAGGTGGTAATGTTACCTGCTGTCGTGTGTGGGACTGCTGTTCCGGTGTACGAGTGCGCACCGATCACCCCTCACCCCTCTGTGCGACCACGCAGCCCAAGACCGACTACATGAACCTGCCTCAGCCTGTGCGCTACGATGAGCTACAGCGGGAGATCATGAGTGCGTGCTGGGGAGGGAAAGTGGGTGGGGGGCGATGGACAAGGGGGACTGGGAAACCCTGCATGGACAGCCAATGCGCACCGTGGGTCTTGGGGACTCTACCTCGCGTTGCCTCCCGCCGGCCGAGGTATACCGTCCTGTGCCAGTCCTGCCTGCGGATTGAGCCCTTGCCACATGGCTCTGGATCCCTCTCACCCCTTGACCCCCCTCCCGACCCCGCCCCCCACCCCCAGTGTCGCTGAAGCCCGACCTGTTTGAGGGCATGCGCCTGGAGCTCTCCAAGCCCCTGAACCACAACTTTGGCCTGTCCCACAGCGTGTACATGGGCAACCTGGAGGTGCCCACCGCCAACAACCAGCCCGTGAAGATGCCCATCGGCACCTACGAGTTTGGCGCCAACCTGGTGACCAACAGCGGCAACCTCATGCTCGGGCGGGTGACCACTGACGGGCGGCTGACGGGGCGGGCGGTGTACAACCTGGCGCCCTGGGCCGCGCTCAAGTCCCAGTTTCAGCTGGCCGGCGAGCCGGGGATGAGCCAGGGCATGTTTGACGTGGACGTGCGGGGCGCCGACTGGAACGGCACGCTCAAGTATGGCACCAGCAACTTCTACGGCGCCAACTACTTCCAGTCCGTGGCGCAGAACCTGTCGCTGGGGGGGGAGATCTTCTACCTGGCGGAGCAGCGGCGATCTGGTGGGTGGCGCAGGCTTTGATTGTCAAAGGAGGGAGGTAGAGGGATGGGGGATTCTTCATGGTTTGGTGCGATGCGCAGCCAGGTCTGGGCATCCGAAGTTGGGACCTGGACTTGATTGAACTGGGGGCGATCAAGTGTGGGGTCGCAACGGCCCTGGCGCGGCCAGTTGTGGGAATCCCAGACGCTTGCAAGACTGTTTGATCCCACGGTGTGTGTCCCTTGATTGAAGAGGAGGACCACCCGGGTGCATATATAGCACGCCTCCACCTCTTGCAAGCGTCCCAGTGACACCCTGCCCGCATGCGCCCCGCGCGCAGGCATCGGTTTGGCGGCGCGGCACGCCACCGACACCTCGATCGCCACGGTCCAGGTGGCGAACACTGGCCTGCTGTCGCTCAGCTACCTCCAGCGTGTGAACGAGAAGGTGAGGGGCTGGGGGGTGCGAGCGCCGATGCCCTCTCCAAGGGATGCACGGCAGTACTTGTGAACCTTGCCCTCCCCCCCTGCAGGTGACCCTGTCCACTGACTTTGTGTTCAACAAGAACTCGCGCGAGGCGACGGCCTCGTTCGGGTACGACTACATCCTGAGGCAGGCACGACTCCGCGGCCGCATCGACACCGGTGCGTGCGTGCATGGCGTGGGGCAGGGGGGTAGCTGGGAGGGGGCGGTCACGCGCCCAGCCTTGCAGCCTTGCCGTGCCAAGCCTGGCAAGCACGCGCTCCTAGGGTCAGGTACCCCCCCAGCTGGCCGCTTGGAAATATCAGACCCGCATTCATGGAGTTGTGCCCCCTCACATGCCCTCGACCCACTCCTGTCGCCAGACGGCAAGATTGGCGCGTACGTGGAGGAGAGGCTGTCGGTGGGCATCAATTTTGTGCTGTCTGCCGAACTGGACCACGTGAAGAAGGACTACAAGTTTGGCTTTGGCCTGAACGTCGGCGAGTGAGCATGCCTGCCCTCACCCCTGCGATGTGCCGGAGGCGGTGCCATGAATATTATTCGCTGGGTTGGTGTGACAGAGGAGGGGGTTGGGCTGGGTGTGGTGAGGGCCCGGCAATGTGGCAGGGAATGGGGGAGGAGGTACAGGAGGCAGGTAGCTGGCAGCAGCACCTGTGGGGCAGGGGATGTAAGAATGCTGCTGCACGGGGCTGCTGCACGCCTGCTCATCATGAACCACAGGTGACCCAGGAGGAAGTCCTGGGCTCGCTTCCACACAGCACTCTTGTCCTGCATCCAGCATCAGAGCTCCTCCTGGCTGCGCCTGACGATGCGTGCCACCTTCTTCCGGAACTCTGCCCGGTTCTCCCTCCACTCCTTGGCGGCGTCGATGTTGGCGGGGGACTCGTCGTTGGGCGAGGATAGCATACTGATGATGGACAGCACGATGCTCTCCACCTGAAGAGCGAGGGGGGGAAGGGATGGAATGCTGATCTGGTAGCAGGACTGTGCTGAGTAGGATGTCTGGACCCGCCGGGCCTAAGCACTTGGGAGCTGCACAGGCCAAGCTGGCTGCTGCTCTACCAAGTTGAGCCTTGTAGCTAGTCGACGCGCAGGTCAAGCAGAGACAAGTGCCGAGCCCGATCACTCACGGTGTGCACGGGGCTCCACTTCTCAGCGGCGCTCTCCTGAGGGTTCAAGGGGTCGAAGCCAGGGGCATGCAGGATCGAGATGCAGACGCGCCCGTCCGGGAACACTGCAGGGACGGAGGCATGGGCAAGAGTGACTGGGTCTTCCTGCAGCCTCACTGCCCTGAATGCTGGAAGAATCGCTTGCAAGCGCTTGCAGCTCAGTCAGAAAACTCAATGCAAAAGACCATAGCGCCACCTATCAGGCCCTCCACCTTGCGCCGGAATCGTACCGTTTGGGTGCCACATGGCGGAGGTGAAGCGGCAGTCGGGAGGGGACTGGGGGTAGTCAGGGGGGAACTTGAGGATGGCATTGAAGAATCCGCCCTCATACAGGGTGTCCGGGGGGCCTAATACTGTCACCGCCCACTCGAAGAGGTTGCTGTATGGAGAGGCAGTGGGGGGGGAGGCATGGAGCTCCAGGACCCACATCACTGAACATGGGGATGCGCCTCAGGCCGGCAGGCCCCCGGGCTCCCACCTATCATCGTTGAGCCCTGCCGAGAAGCCCTCCACAGGATTCTTGGTGAGCTCTGTGAGAAACAGGGGAGTGATTGCATCGAGCAGTGCAATGATAAAGGTGAAGACACCGCGTCGCCATGTGATCAGTAACCTCGGACCTTGCAGACAACCGCACATCACGTACCTTTCAATTGCTTGCGAAGCAGCAGAGATGCTTGGTCGGTCATGCAGGGCAGAGATCGATCGCAAGTCTGCCTCCAGCGAGCACCGACGTCAGCCTGTAACGTCCAGGCTGGGACCAATGACGCCTCACCAAGAATCACAGGCGCCGCTCACGGAGAGGTTGCGCTTGCAACAGGCTTGACAGGATGCAGTGAGTGCAGTGAGTTCCCTTGCAGCGTCAGGTGTCGCGGGGCCCAAGCGGGAAGGCTGTGGGCAAAGGATGAGAAACCCTGCTTTCCACGTTTCCGAAACTATGCATGGACCGTCTCGTGCGACGAGGTCCTGATGCTCCTTGTCACGACTGCAACGGTGTCCTTCCAGTCGTGTTATAACCAGTAGCTGGTTTGTAGCATGCTTGGGGTGGTGGGGAGGGCGGTCCCAACTCTGCAGCGGCCGTGATGTTGGAGCCACCTTGAGGACGACCAGGTGCCATGCCCAGCCCCATACCCTACCCGCCCTGCTGCGTGGTATTCGTATATGCTGGCGATGGCGAATCTCTTGCGCAAGCCGCGCGATCCAGTGAGTGGACGCACGTCCACGCCCTGGCTGGGCGAGGGATTTCTGGCGTGCTCCTGCTCAAAGATGCCGGCCAGCACACCGTGCTAACCTGCGAGTCCCTTGTCACTCAGTTCCTGGGCACGGAAGCAGCTGAAGGCGACATTGCTGCCAGGTATCCTCCAAGCCAGCTTGCATGGGCGCATGAGTCCAGCGAGTGGGGTGCTTCACACGGCCATCAAACTGGACCCTCCTTGCAGATGGCTCAACAGGCCTCTCTAGGATCAAACATGGGGTGCTGACTCTCACCCAGCCGGTCCTTCCCTTGATGCAGATTCAAGAACCTGCGGCCGGTCTGCCTGGCGGACTCCGCCTCGGTCTGCGCCACCGCCGCTGGCAGCGGGTGCCTCATCCAGCGGCTGGCCGCCGGCACCGCGCCGCAGGACGCGGCTGCGCTGGCATCGCGGAACCTGGCCAAGGGCGCGCCAGCCGTCTTCCTGGCGGTGACCGACCCGGCGGCGGCAGGCGAAGGCGCCGCGCCAGCCAGCGCGTGGAGTGCTGCGCTGGCCTGGGTCCAGGCCTTCCTGGAGGCCGGGGCCCTGGAGGGCACACTGCTCACGATCGTCTTTGCGGTGGAGGCGCCGCTGCCGGCGCCGCTGGCCTGCCGTGTTGCAGAGGCGGGCGGCGCGCAGCCGATGCTCGCCCCCGCTGGCCCCGACTTCCCCCCCTTGCCCCGGCCCTGGCAGAGCTTCCAGGCGAGTGGGCCGACGGGGTTGGTCGACGTCAGCAGGGCATGCGTGGGGCTGACCCTGCAGCACCTCCCAGGCGTCACCAGGTCAGACCATGCAGGGCGCCATGGGGGTGGCTGGCTGGCAGGGAGCGTGGTGGTGTGGCTGGTTGTGAAGATGTGGGAAAAGGGGACAAGCCGCATGTAGAGGGTATCGCAACTGTATCGAGGGTCTGCCAGCATTTGAGGCTGCCTGCACTGCTGCCTGCACTGGCAGCGGGGAATCTTCACCTAGCCTCTGCACCCTTCGCACGCTCTGCACTTCCCAATGCACTTCCACATTCCAGGTGTGATCTGATGGAGAGCTTCCAGCCGGAGGCCATCTGCCAAAAGGGCGGGGCAGGCATGATCCTGGCGGAGAGCTTGTTGGCCGAGCTGGCGTTTAAGATCGGGCATGCACCCAAGTACGGGGCGTAGGAGATGTTTCACAGCGGAGGGCAGCGCGGAGGGCATGCTTTGCAGAACAGAATGTACACTTGACCGGAGTGAGCAGGACTGCAAGCTGTGCTATGAAAACCATGGCGATACATCACTCCATGATGCTCCGCGAGAGACAGGGGATGGTGCGATGCATGCACGTGGGATGAGTGGATGCAAGGCAAAAGTTATTTATACACAAAGGACCCAGATTATTCAGCTATGTGCACCTCCGCAGCCTCAGCGATGGGCCTGAGCATCGGCCAGGCGGGCTGCCAGCCCCACGAACTGGGCCAGCGTGAGGTGACGAGCAGACTCGGCCCGGCCAGATTCCTCATGCGCAAAGGAAAGCATGGTCTCTGCCTCTGTCACAGAGATTTCCTGGCCCAAGGTGGCTGCAGCCTGCACGGTTGTGGCGAGAGCGGATGCTATGAATTGGCACATGGGCCGCTCCTGGGCAAGCAGCTGCCGCACAAGGTCACAACTGCCAGTGTTGACCAGCTGCATTGTAAACGAGGCAGCCCGCATCCACCTGGTGTCACCAAAGGAACGCTCAGGACGGACCACCCACCACCACCCTACTCCAATGTGTTGCCTCCAGTGGGACCATACAATCCCAGCTGCCCCCACATTCCCAACCGCTTACCAGTATCAGGCCATGGATGTCTACCGTCCCTTTCCCTGCCCCTGCAAGGAGTGCAAAACACGCCTCTAGCTCTCCCGGGCTGGGATCAAGTGCTGGCAGCCCTTTCCTGCGCTTCTGCTTCTTGCTCGCTGCAGTGGGCCTCGCTGGCTGGGCATCAGGAGCCAGGGTGTGTGCACCGTTGGGGTCGTGCGACTTGGGGAAGGGGGCAGCGGCCTCGCAGGACTGTGTCTCCTCTCGGCGGTCATGGGCCCCATCTCCTTGCGCGCTGTGGGATTCAGCGGCTTCCTTGACTGCGAGGGACATCTCCAGGGCAAGCTGCAGGTCTGCATCATCCTCATCCTCATCGGGCACACCCTGTGCGATGTCACTCGAGCGGGCGGCGCTGCAGAAGCCATGGACCTCCTCGCTGTCCTCCACTTGAGCAGCCCTCTCAGAGGCAGTACTGGTGCTGGGGGAGGGCACTGCCTCCTCACGCAGAGGGTCATACTCCTCGGGCTCGCTGATGTCCCTCCCTGCCTCCTCCTCCTCCTGGTCGGACACATCCGCCAATGGTGCCCTGTCTTCTGTAGTTCCTGCCTTTATTCTGCTGGATCGGCGACGAGGTCCACCCTGCATCTGATCCAAGCCCAGGTGCGCTGCCTTGGCCTCATCCCTAGCCTGGCGTTCTTGACTGAGGCGTCGCACAGAGGCTCCAATCTGAGCCAGGATGGAGGTGGGCCATGCTACAAAGCAGACGATACAAATAATCTATCATAACCAACTACAGCAGAGGGGTTCAAAAACCCACCTCCAGCTGCTCTAGCATCGCTTTATTCCGCAACTGTGCCCTCCGGCGAGCCTCCTCCATGCCCGTCATGCTGTACGCCGACGAGGGCTAGCAGCTCATCAGCGCCATGCCATTTGATCCTAAACGCATAGAATAAACCTTCCAGCCATTGTCGAGTCGTGAACGCCGATCCCACCTCGAGCGAGGACGGTCGTGTGATCATGCTGCGCATGCTGGGCCTGGACCCCATGCAAGTCCAGGCCATCGGTGTTTCATGCACTTGCCGACATTCGGGCAGCAGCAGCTACTCATCAACACCTATGCGCCTATACTCGAATGCCCCCTGCGCATGGAACCGGTAATCGAGGTGCCGGGCGCATGGGGAGCCGTGTGACCCGAACCGGTCGGGTGCTGGAGGATGTTTTCTTCAAGAAAGCCAAGGTTAGTAGAGAGCTGTGAATCGTGATAGAAATATTGGGTGTTCCCACTTTCTTGGCAATGCATTAAGTCGACAACTCTGGGGGTCATGTTGTGCAGGCAGCTGGGTACGTCGCCCGGAGCGCCTACAAGCTGCTCGAGATTCAGGAGAAGCACCGCATTATTCCGCGAGGGGGACAGGTTCTCGACCTCGGATGTCATCCCGGAGCATGGTTGCAGGTCGCCTGTCAAGCCATCGGACCACGGTCTGCAGGAGGGGCTGTGCTGGGGATAGATCTCCAGGTAGGTGATGTGGGCCTTCACCAAGAGGATTCCATCTCATTCCATGGCAATTTTTCTCCGATGAAACCGCTCACTGCGAGCAGTCTTCGCACATGGTCGTAAGATATCACGCAATGCCCTGTCCAGGAAACATCCAAGCCTGGCAAGTGGTGCGATGACCGGGTGGTTGTTGTGCAGGGTGACGCTCGCGAGCTGACACTAGACTTCTGGCAGGAGTACGCGCCGACGGTGAGCGAAATATCAGTTGAACAGGTTGCAGCATCGTCCGCTGAAGACAGATCTCCCTTTCACTTGACTGCAGTTTCACTCATGCCAACCGTCACCCTAGCACGAGGTTCACCGCCCTTCCTCACTTTTTCCACACAGGGCATGGATGTGGTGCTGTCAGATATGTGCCACTTCACGCATGGCAACAAGATGATGGACTCCTACAAGTCCTTAGAGCTGGCGCAGACTGCCGTTGACATTGCCATGTCGGCAGGCCCAGGGTCGAATGGAATCCTGCGACCTGGAGGCAGCCTCATCATGAAGCTTCTGCAGGTAAGGAGGGTGTATGCAACGATGGTCAGGAGAATGTGGGCGTTGCTACATATGGCAGTGTATCACACCAGGGGTCCTGAAAGTGCACAGCAGCTCCTGCAGGAGCGGCAGCGGGGTAGTACACCAAGGTGCCCCTCTGTTCTCGGCCATGTCGATTGTCTCTCTCCTGCAGGGGCCTGGCACAATGGAGTTTGCGGCTGACATGCGTCCCTACTTCAAGAAGGTGGCTTGGCAGCGGCCAAAGGCTACCAGGAGCGAGAGCAAGGAGGTGTACCTCATTGGCCTCAAACGCCACTCCCCATCCGACCTGTCCGCCTCCGCCTGACCAGACTTCCATGCTATGTCTCGATGAGTTTTGATGACTACGCAGTGATGTTAGTACCTTGATGAGCCTTCTGAGTGCAGATTCAGGAATGAGATCGTGTTTCTGTGGCTTGAAGGGGTGATTGCAAAACGCTCTTTCGACCTGCAGCGTCATTCGAGGTAACCCTGCGCTTCCCTCGCTGCAATGGGGCACAAGGCTCTTCCACAGGTCCACGAGGTCGAAGAGCCATCCGGTGGCGGACAAAGGTACCTTGCGTGCCACAACTTAAAGATTCGGGCTGGACTGTGATCATTAGACTATCGGGAAACCTTGCAAAGGGGCATCCGACCATGCCCTAGCGACTGTATGCAGCCATCTTGACGTCGCCATCCACACAATGTCATCACATCGACCGGTCACCTAATCAACGCAGCATGCGCAGCCGAAGCTGCACCACATGCATTTGCTGGATTCAGGGGATGCCAGGGGGCAAGCTTGAGCCACGCAACCTCTCCATCCTCGGCCTAAGCAGCAGTGACAAGGTTGTTGTGCCTCAGCAGAGCATCCACCGTGGGCTGCCTCCCGCGGAAATCCTGTGGGAAGGAGTAGAAGACACATCGGCAGCATGAGGCAGCGATGTCCAGCAAAGTTTTCTTTCTTGAAAGAAGTACAGTGGATCCCTCGGACAGCCCAGACAGCAGGTTGGCAAGGTTCTGAAAAATGGTGATGTTGATCAGGCTATAATGCTGCCAAAACCTGATCTCCACCAGCACCGCACCTCAAACACGAGGTGAGGAGCACGGCCCCCTCCCAGGGCCAGCACAGTGTTTGCGAAGCGGCGTCCAGTCTCCTTCACGGCGGCCTCGTCGTCCAAGCCCGCATCCTCAAAGGCGGCAAAGGCGTCGGCAGACAGCACTTCTGCCCACTTGTAGCTGCGTGAAAGTGTGTTTCAGTGAGCGTCGGGGTCCCGCTCTTCAAGTTGGGTTCGGGCCGAGAATCACAACAGTGGGGCGGGGAGGATGCAGTGAGCATCCACTTTACCAAGCCATTGTCAGCAGCCCTAATTAAGGGCTTTCGATGTATGTGCAGGCCCATGCAAGCCCCAAACCTTGCGATATGACACCCCCCCCCCCTCGGCCTCCGCACCTGAAGTACCCTGCAGAATATCCACCGGCAAAGATGTGGGAAAACCCGCACAGGAAGCGGTCCTCTGGTAGGGGAGGCAGCACCGTCGCCTTCTCCGCGATCTGTTGGTGTTTGTTGGTGATGGCATGATAGTAGAGTGAGAGTCATCAGCTGTGAGCCAGTGATTGCATCATCATGAGCACACCCAAGTCGACACACCAGCTCAACTATTTACTCATCCCCAACACCAGCTCCTCCATCTGGGGGCTTCATCGTCGGAAGCAGCTCATGCAGCGAGACACATCCAGCCTCTCAGTCACCATAAACGCGCCTTGCGGTCCCGGTCGAAGATGGACTCGCCCTGCCCGGGGACAAAATTGGTGTGCAGGTCGAGGTCCAGCAGCGCGAAGTGGACCTGGCGCAGGGTCATGCTGCCAGACCTGCGCGGGGCGTGGGGCCTCTGGGGTTTGGCACCTGCCCAGCACATCCCTTGGAAGGCACAGGGGGGCACACCCCAGGGACGACCTGCCCATGCAACCGGCCCACCTGTAGGTCCGCGCGGCCAACAGGCGCTGGTACAGGTCCTCCGGCAGCTTCTCGCCGGTCTCGTAGTGGCGCGCAAACCCGTCCAGGGTTTGCCTGTGGTTTATTGGGGTGTGTGTAAGAGCTGATGGATGTATATTCACGGCTCCAGCGCTAGACAACCGGTCTTGCCCCACCAGGCGCAGCAGCACAGCCATGGCAGCTTGAAATCCATCCCTTCGCCACCGCACCGCACCTGTCATAGCACCAGTTCTCCATGAATTGGCTCGGCAACTGCGCGGCAGGGGTGGATCGGCGGGAACAGGTCATGAGACTGGGTTGGCGACGCATGCATAGCGACATGGTGCATCGTACCCGCGCTGGAAGAGGACTTCTGCACCGGGTTCTCAAGAAGTCATCCCAGACAGCCCTCCGCGCCGAGCCCCTGTGCCATCCCGGTGCAACCCACCCCACCTCGACGGCGTCCCACTCCACTCCGCGGATGCCGGCGATGAGGCCCTCCTCCTGCTGAGTCAGCATGTGCTGGGAAGCGTGCCCAAACTCGTGGAACAGGGTCTCCACCTCCCTGAAGACAGGCACGGGGATGAAATTTTCACTCTCTGCCTGGTTTGGAATGGCGAGATGCTCTCACACTCACACTGCGCATGCAGTCTGAGGTTGGATACCATGTCAGGACCAGTCAAAGGCAAGGAACGTCTGGTACTAAATGGCGAATAGCAGCGGGGAGACCCGTCCTGATCTCCATGCTGTTGTCAGATCCCTCAGCCACATCTCCCACACCCTGCCTCAGGCCCCAAGTCACCTGAATGTCATGAGGGAGGGCTTGTCCCCCACCGGCGGCGTCTGGTTGCACACCATGTGCGCCACCGGCAAGCGCACCGACTGGCCATCCTGAGCGAACAGGCGTGACTGTCCGCACACCTCGTCCATCCTTGGCGACGGGAGGAATGGGGAGCAGTGAGCAGCGATGCCTGATCAGGAGGCGCAGCAGGGGCAGGGGCTCGCGCTGAGGTCTTCACCTGCCCCCCCTCAGTGGACTTCCATTTTCCCCCCCACACACAGGGAATGCATTCTCTCACCAGGCACCCCCCCTCTTCTCAGAGGGACGGGAGTAGGGGTCCAGGTAAAAGTAGGCCTTGGGCTGGCCGTCCTTCTTCACCGCGAAGAACCTGACGTCCGGGTGCCAGATGGGGGCCTGGCCGTCAGCGGCTTCGATGGTCACTCCAAACAGGCGGTTGGCCAGCTGCAGTCAATGTGTTGCAGTGCATTGGATTCGTGGTTGGCGATCGCAGTTTCCTTTGGGTAGCACAGTGGCAGCAGGAGTACATGTACGCAGGCGAGCTGCACAGCGTTCCCATCAAGACTGCAGGATCGAGGAGCTGGATCCAAGGGTGGGCGCAAGCAGTCCCGTGGATTTGTTCCAAGGCCCCTCCCTTCAGCCTCCGACACCTCCCCTTCCCCTTTCTTCCTCCCCAACACCCCCTCCTCCCCTGAAATCGAGCTCACTTTAAACAGGCCCTCCAGGACATTGGGCAGGGCGAAGAAGGGCCTCAGCTCCTCGTCGCTGATGCTGTACTTGTCCTCCTTCAGGCGCTCCGCCCAGAAGGTGACGTCCCAGTGCGCCAGGTCGCCCTGGAAGCCGCGGCCGGCGGCAAAGGCCTGGACGTCGCGCAGGTCGGCCTCGGCGGCGGGGCGCGCCGCGGCGCGCAGCTGCTCCAGCAGCGCCTGCGCCTCGCCCAGCGTGGCCATCTTGCTGGCCATGGACAGCTCGGCGTAGGAGGCGTAGCCCAGCAGCGCGGCCTTCTCCCGCCGCAGCTCCAGCGTGCGCTCGATGACGGGGGTGTTGTCCAGCGCGCCCGCCGAGGCACGCGTGATGTTGGCGCGGTACAGCTCCTCGCGCAGCGCGCGGTTCTCCGCGTGCGTCATGACCGGGAAGTACGAGGGAAAGTCCAGCGTGAAGAGCCAGGGGCCCTCCTCGGGCGTGGCGGCCTCGGACCCCGGCTCCCCCGCGGCGGCCCGCGCCGCGCCGGCCAGCGCGGAGGGCGGCAGCCCCGCCACCTCGGCCCTGTCGGTGACCAGGCGCTTGAAGGCCTTGGTCGCGTCCAGCACGTTGTTGCTGAACTTGGTGCTCAGCGCGCTCAGCTCCTGCTGGATGGCGTTGAAGCGGTCGCGCGCCTCGCCCTCCAGCGCCACGCCGCCCAGCACGAAGTCGCGCAGCTCCAGGTCCACCGCACGGCGCTGGGCCTCGGACAGCGAGGCCCATTCTGGGCCGTCCTTGAGCGCCCTGAAGGCTGCGTACAGCGGCTGGCTCTGATGACATGGGGAGGAGGGGGGGGGAGGTGATCGATGGGGCACCCATACTATGATAGATATGGTACTTTTAGGGAGGCAATGCTGTTCGTCAACATCTGTGACAAGTATAGTGAGCAGGAAGAAAGAAAGGCCGGGTGATGTTGGCATCAAGCAGACTGGAGGTGGAGTCGGTCAGCCTTACGGGAGCTGGCGGCCCCATCAAATACACTCCCTGCACATTGACAGTCGCATACCTTCACAATACCTTACCCCCGTCCCATCTCAGTACCTGGGACAGGCGGAGGGAAAGCTTGACCTTCTCGGGCTGCACCTCCTCCACCGCCTCACGCAGGGCCGGGTTGTCCTTGACGGCCTGCAGAGGGAGCAACGAAGGGCCTCGTCAGGGTGCGCAGTGGCGCCCACGGCTCAGTCGAGTCAGTGGATCATAGGATTAGAGAGCTCTGCAGGCCACCTCCCCCAGCCCCCCACCGCAAACAACCATCTCGCCTTCAGGTGAGAGACAGTACCCCAGGCGCGTGCCATGCGGTCCGCGATGCGCTCCAGCGGGTCCACGATGCCGGACCAGGTGGGCTGCAGCCCCTTCTCCAGCTCGTCCAGGGCGGCATGCTGGCGAGCCAGGACCTCCCTGATGCCGGGGACCACGTCCTCGGGCCTCACGGCGTCGAAGGCCGGCAAGGGGGAGTCCTGGACGTGGGAGATGGCGGAATGATTGCCATCATGGTACAAAGTGAACCATCGAGCCTGGCCAAGGTGCATGTCGCACCGCATGGCCCGCGATGCACCGTCCTGGACCACATACCGTCAGCAGAGGGTTGGACTCCACTGCGATGGCCATGGCAGCTGCCCTCAGGGAGATCGAATTGCTCTGACCCTGAGACCGATGAGATTGCTGGGATACGAAATGCGGGGGTGTGCCCACCCGACGGGAGAGTGGGTCCGTGCGCGATCCAGTCACGGAAGCCCAACGCCGGTGCGGGCCCGGGTAGGCAGGGCGCAGGAAGACTTTGCTGGTCGGAACGGCAGTGCACAGCATGTAGATTGATCGCAGCAACATTGAGAACCCCGGTGCACAAGAAGAACTTCATGGCACCCCCATGACGATGGCTCTACATCCTCTTCCTGCGCGCGGAAACTCATGGCGAGACGGCCAGACATTTTACGATCGTGAGGGTGGAAAGGATTGGAAGAAGGGCGATGAAATCCAAGCTCCAAGGAGTCTTTGTGAACGACAGGTGAGAAGAAGAGGAGCAGTAAGGGATATGACAACTTTCAAAGAATAGTAGTGACTGCAAGGTAGGGTTGCTGGGCTGGTCTGTACACGACGGCCACGCATGTGAGAGTCGCCAGCTCTATCTACGAGTCTCCGGCGATTGCTACCTAGGGCTTGGATGGCTTAGTTGATCCCTTCTTCACATGCCCCTTTCCCTGCGGAGCATGAGTTGAAGAGGATGAGTATGAGATCAGGGCAACAGCGATCTCTGTACACCACACCAAAGGTGCTGGGGGAGAACAGTACATTCAAATAGTCTGACAAACATGCAAGCCCATCTCCATCTGACAACCCCCATCTGGCGGCCCGCGCACTCACCAGGCACTTGGGGCAGGGGATGTCGTGCGCCCACTTGGCCTCCCACCGCACTTGGCCGGCGCCTTTGCAGATCGGGCAGGGGGACTGCCCGGGTTTGAGGGAGGCAAGGGCTGCAGGGGCCCGGGCTGCCTCTCCTTTCTCAGCAGCTACACCCTGTTGCTGTACAGCATTCTTTGGCAATGTGGGGCTCGGTGGCGGAGGAGCAGCTGCCCGGCCTTGTGCTGCCAACACTTTTGGCGGAGCCTCTTCCTCTTGTGCGGCTGCCTCCTGCTGCTGCTGCTGTTGCTGCTGCCGCTGCTGCTGCTGCCGCTGTGAGGCCGTGTACACCGTGAGGGCCAGGCTGTACACCAGGAGGAAGCCCAGGGCCGCGCGGCTGGCCAGTCCGATCACGCTCTTCTGCACCAGGCGCACCATGAGTGCGGCGGGGAGGATCTTGGACAGCGCCCTGTTCAGGACTCGCTGCATGGCCTTGATGACCAGGCCCGGCATGAGCCGGGGCACGGCCGCGCAGACCACCGCAGGCCCGCGCGGGCTACGCCGTGCATCGCCTGAATGGTTGAGTGGCCTCGTGATACCACCCTGTCGCTTCGCATGGCGCAAGCTGGCCGAGGCTCGCGCGGCCACTACATGACAGGGAGCGCTCGAGGGTCTGATGCCGGCTGTGGTCAAGGGCATGCTCGGACTCAGTGGCGCTCCTCAGCCATGCAAAAAATACTGATGAGCTTAGTTGTTGTCCAGGGGTCTTCACGCTGGCATGGTATGGCTGTGGCCTCCAGATTTTCCCTTGCAGGCCAGGGTTTGATGACGCGCGCGTGGCCAGACGTGGCCCATGTGGATCACATTCTCTCCAGTCGCAAGCTTGAGACCTGCGTTGGCTGTGGATCAGGTCCCATTTCCTTTCACACATGACAGACAGGTGACTGCTTGAGCTATCGTCATCTGTACAGACAAGACGGGGCAAGGTGGAGATCAGGCATGCACTGGCCTTGCCCTGGTTCGGCAGTCCTGCCCGGGCTCCCCACCCTTGCAGAAGGGGAGGCGCCCGCATCGGCAGAGCGCGGCGTCGGTCTTGGCGCTCGGGGTCTAAGAGATCCCGGCGGGGGTGGCATCGATGACGCTGGTGTGTTTCCGATCGCCATTGAGCACGGAAATCTGGCCGTCGGCGTCCACTGTGTGGAGGTTGAATTGGGTGTCGGATGGCAAGAAGGGTGGGGATCTCTCGCATAGAGGATTCTCACCCTTGGAGCACATGCTGGTGGTCTGCATTGCCATGCAACGCCCTTCTGTGCTCCCCTCCCCCCCCCCTCCACCCCCCCTCCCACACGCCCACCGTCCATGATGACGCTGTCGCCCTCCTTGATGTCGCCCGACAGCATGCGCTCGGCCATGCTGTCCTCCAGCAGGCGCATGATGGCGCGGCGCAGCGGCCGCGCGCCGTAGGACGGGTTGTACCCTTCGTCCACCAGGCGGTCCTTGAAGCGCTCTGTTGGGTGGGTGGGTGGGTTCCAGGTGGGATCGGATCCGACAATGGGGTCGCAGGAATGGGGCTCTCCAGACACACGGTGGTGAGCGGCATGGTCCCCATCGCCTTCCCAGCCAACAGAAGTCACCCTGCGCCCCCCTTCCCCATGCCCACCCGTAACGTCGATCTTGATGCCCTTCTCCAGCGCGCGGTTGAAGACCTCGCGCAGCATGATCTCGGCGATGCTCTTCACCTCCAGCTTGGTGAGCTGGCGGAAGACGATGATCTCGTCCAGGCGGTTCAGGAACTCGGGCCGGAAGTACTGCTTCAGCTCCTCGTTCACCAGCGTCTTGATGCGGTTGTAGGACCGGTCCTCCTCGTTGGTATCCAGCTGGAATCCGATCTGGCCGCCGCCCTTCTCGATGACTGACGACCCGACGTTGGAGGTGAGGATGATGAGCGTGTTCTTGAAGTCCACGGTGCGGCCCTTGGAGTCGGTCAGGCGCCCGTCCTCCAGGATCTGGAGCATCATGTTGAAGACGTCGGGGTGGGCCTTCTCGATCTCGTCAAACAGGATGACGGTGTAGGGCCGGCGGCGCACCGCCTCGGTCAGCTGGCCGCCCTCCTGGTAGCCCACGTAGCCGGGGGGCGACCCGATGAGCTTGGACACGGTGTGGCGCTCCATGAACTCGGACATGTCCAGGCGCACCATGGCCTCCTCGGAGCCAAAGTAGTAGCTGGCCAGGGTCTTGGCCAGCTCCGACTTGCCCACGCCGGTGGGCCCCGAGAAAATGAAGGAGGCGATGGGGCGCGCGGGGTTCTTCAGCCCCACGCGCGCGCGGCGGATGGCGCGCGCAATGGCGGTCACCGCCTCGTCCTGGCCGATGACGCGGCCGTGCAGCACGCCCTCCATGTTGATCAGTCGGTCGTTCTCGTCGGACGACACCTTCTCGATGGGGATGCCCGTCCACTGCGCCACGATGTTGGCGATGTCAGCCTCGGTGACCACGGGCCCCGCCTCGCCCCCGGCCTCCGCCTCCGCCACGCTCGTGTCCTTGGCCGAGGCGGTGATGGCCCCGATCTGGGCCTTGAGCTCCATCTCGCGGTCGCGCAGGGCGCCCGCCTTCTCAAAGTCCTGCCCGCGCACCGCAGCGTCCTTCTCGCGCAGCAGTGCACGCAGCTCCTTGTCCAGGTCGCGCGCCTCCTCGGGCAGGGCGGCGTGGCGCAGGCGCACGCGCGACCCCGCCTCGTCGATCAGGTCGATGGCCTTGTCGGGCAGGAAGCGGTCGGAGATGTACTGGCTGGCAAACTTGGCCGCGCTGGACAGCGCCTCGTCCGTGTAGCGCAGCTTGTGGTGCGCCTCGTAGCGCTCGCGCAGGCCGCCCAGGATCTCCACCGTCTCCTCCACGCTGGGCTCCGCGACCAGCACCGGCTGGAAGCGGCGCTCCAGCGCCGGGTCCTTCTCAATGTGCTTCCGGTACTCGTCCAGCGTGGTGGCCCCGATGCACTGCATCTCGCCGCGCGCCAGCGCCGGCTTCAGGATGTTGGCCGCGTCGATGGCGCCCTCCGCCGCCCCCGCCCCGATCAGCGTGTGCACCTCGTCGATCATGAGGATTATGTCGTCATTCTGCTTGATCTCCTCCATCAGCTTCTTCAGCCGCTCCTCGAACTCGCCGCGGTACTTGGTCCCCGCCACCAGCAGGCCCAGGTCCAGGGTCACCACCTGCTTGCCCTCGATCGTCTCGGGCACATCCCCCGCCGCGATGCGCTGGGCCAGGCCCTCCGCCACCGCGGTCTTGCCCACGCCCGGCTCCCCGATCAGGCACGGGTTGTTCTTGGTACGGCGGCCGAGGATCTGGGTCACACGCTCGATCTCCCGCACCCGGCCCACGCAGGGGTCCAGCTTGCCCTGGGTGCATGGCATGGGTTGCAGAGGTGCCGAGTGAGGGCGAGGTCTGCAGCCGGCATGCGCGAGCCTCCACCAGACCACACACACCGCGACAGTCCCGTGACTCGGGCCACCAAAGTCAGCAGCTCCCCGGCGTTCATCACAACTGCACCAGGCCTCTCACCTCCTCGGCCTGGGCGGTCAGGTTGGTGCCGTACTCCTCCAGGGTGGGCATCTTGTTGGAGCCGGTGGACCCTCCGCCCACCGTGGTGCCCACGGGCTCCTGCGACTCACCCACCATGCGTACCACCTGGCGAGTGTGAATGGAGGGGTGGCTTGAGGGGTCGAGGGTACCGAGGCCAGACGCTGGCGGTGGGAAAGCAACTCAGAGGGGATTCACTAAAGCCAGATTACCAGGGGATCTTGCACTCCAACACGGACTGCTGGATGTCAGTGTCATTATGACCCTAGTATGCACTCTCTCACCGTCGCTCCCAGGCGTGAACAAGCATGCTCTCAGTCCCCAAGGCCCTAGCCTAGATTTAAATGGCACAGTAACCCACCTGAGTGCGGATCTTCTGGGGGTCGGCGCCCAGGGTCTCCAGCACGCGGGAGGCCACGCCCTCACCCTCGCGCAGCAGGCCCAGCAGGATGTGCTCCGTGCCAATGTAGTTGTGGCCTGGTGAGGGGGGTGGCAGGGGGAGGGGGCTTGAGGGTAGGGATAGAGGGGAGCATGCAGAAGGTGGGGTCCACAATTAGAAGGAGAACGCAGTGCACACCGCACCCATGCTGCCACCAACAGGGGTCGAGTGCTGTGCTGTGCTGGGAAGCCCTTCCTCAGGCACCAGTGTCAGGCAGATGCGCAGCTGGCAACGGTCATGAGCTTCCATCCGACCCATACGCTCGCAGGCAGATCGCCCCTGGGACGCCATTCCCTCCAGCCCCGCTCACCGAGCTGGCGAGCCTCCTCCAGGGACAGCTCCAGCACACGCTTGGCGCGGGGGGTGAAGGGGATCTCCACGGCCACAAAGCCGCTCCCCCGGCCGATGATCTTCTCGACCTCCACACGCGCATCTTTCAGCGTGACGCCCATCGACTTGAGGACCTTGGCGGCGATGCCTGGGGAAAGGAAGAAGTGTTGAGATAAGTTCAAAGGCGTGTGCAGGACCACGGAGGGTTTGCATGCAGGCTGTCGCCCCGGCCACACACAGCCCAGCATGCCAGTGCACAGCATGCACCAGCCACACAAATGGACGGCATGGCGACGCTTGAAAGTAAGGGCACAGGGAGGCAGTGTCCCTCTCCAGCAGGGCACATCATTGTCTCGAGGATGAGTCGTGCAATCTGCACGGAGCAACCCACGGTCGGAGCCAGAGGACCCCCCCCCTTCTGCCAACCTGTGGACTCCCCAATCAACCCCAGCAGGATTTGCTCCGTCCCCACGAAGTTGTGGCCCAGACGGCGAGCCTCCTCCTGCGCGAGCATGACCACCTTGATGGCCTTCTCGGTGAACCGCTCAAACATCATGCGGGTCACGCGCACGGCGCTGGTGGTGCGGCCCCGCGACCGGCGCACGGCCTTGCCCACGGCCTGCTGCAGGGTCTGGGGGCTCCCAGACCCCGCCTGCCCCGCCCGATCCACATGATTCAGGCGCCTGAAGCCGGAAAAGGGAGTGAGGGTGGTGAAGTGCTGCTTGCTGCTGGTCGAGCCCCGGGTCACGCTGGAGCCGGAGGGCGCCAATACGCCATAGCTGGCTGCGACGGTCTGCATGCTGCCGCACTGATGGTGCGTGCAGCTGGGTTCCGATTGGTGATCTGCGGGAGGGTCTGGGGAGGGGTCCCGGTAATAGATCCATCGCGATGGACGATGGCCCGGGCTCATCCACCCCACACTAGCTGGAAAGCGCGGCGCGCTGGCCTGGAGCATCGGGCCGGGCCATGCAGGATCGGGAGCGCCCCTTCC
Source organism: Auxenochlorella protothecoides (assembly GCF_000733215.1). NCBI lineage: Eukaryota > Viridiplantae > Chlorophyta > Trebouxiophyceae > Chlorellales > Chlorellaceae > Auxenochlorella > Auxenochlorella protothecoides. The sequence continues at coordinate 35,550 of NW_011934437.1, forward strand.
CGACTCCTGCGCGATCCAGCAACCCTTGCCAGACCCTGAACCCTCTGCATCGTTTCCATTGTACCCGCGGCTGCGTCGATCAGGCTGATAAAGACGGACGGTGCGGGGGCCCATCCTTCTCCTCCCTCGTTTGAAAGTCAGTGAGGCCCCGTGCCGTGTGCCACGCCGCAATGGAAGACGATGCCGGTTTCGGCAAGGCTTCCCGATTGAGGAGGCACAGGGCCGGGCTGGGGGCCTCCGCCACACCGTACGCCCGGAACAAGCCAGTGGCTGCGCCCACCGCCCTGGCCCACCAGCCCTTGCTGGATAATGCTGACGGCCGATCTCGCCTCGGCACGGTGCTGAGGGCTCCCCTGAAAGCAGCAGCCTATGTTCTGACGCGGGTGAGGGCGGGGTGGTAGCCACTGGGAAGGAGTACGGTGTGGAGTTGGGCATATTGGAGAGGGGATGTCTGTCTGGTGGTCACAGCGCATAAGCACTGGCCAGGTCCGATGCCACAATGCCTGTGATGCCTGCTTGCCACCCCACAGGTCCCACTGATTGGAGGGTACTTTGGGGAGAATTCCAAGGCGGCCTCCCCTGCCGCTGCTTCGCCACAAGGTGCGGGGCAGTCGCGGCGCTTTAATTGTGCAAGGGCGGTGGGAGATGCTCGAGTCCTTGCAACCTCAATCTGAAACCCGTGGTTTCCCAGTTTGGGCCGACTTGGTGCTGGCAGACGGGGAGGCGTGCACTCCACAAGCCCCCTCACCCCTGCGCCCCCCCCCCCCCCACGCCAGCAGAGAACGGCGGCGAGCCCGGCGAGGACATGGCCGCCTCCCCCACGCCCACGGAGGCCGAGGCCTCGCTGGCCGGGTTTGCGGGCGGGGCCCCTCCCCGACCCCGCCTCGCCTTCGCTGTCCCGCTTCCTCACCCCCCCGGCCCACCTCAAGTCGGCCGAGGAGGCGGCGGCCGAGGACGTCAACGCCACGCCCTACGACGACGTCCTGGCCCTCCTCCGCGCCGGACCGCTGGCCTCGGGGTCGCCCGCGCCGGGCGCGCTGGGCTCCGCCCGTCGCCGCACGATGCAGCCGCTGGGCTCGGCCGCGGGCCCCCACTCCTCGGCGCGGCGCTCCAGCCTGAACCCCGCCTTCCCGCCCTCGGCCGGCTCCAGGCTCGGGCCGGCCGCCGGCGCGGGCGCGCTGGTCACCCGGCCCTTCCCCGCCCCCCTCGGTGCCCACGCCGGCGCGGGGCCGAGCCCGCTGGCCTTCCGGAGGCGGGCGGCGCCCGAGCGCCGCGCCCAGGAACCATTCACCTTCGACCCGCCCCGCGGCAGAGCGCCCAGCGTCGCCAACGGGCGCGCCGCCCCATCCCCGTCCGCCGCCGCCGGGCCTGGCGCTGCAGTGGCGCCGCCGCCGCCCGGACCACCGGCGCAGCCGGCGCGGCTGGCTTGGACACCCATGCAGCGTACGGGCGGTGCCACGCCCTCCGCGCTGGGCCTCAAGCGCCGGGCAAGGGAGGATGAGGGCCCCGGCGGCGACGCGTGGGAGGCCGACACCATCAGCATCCTGGACCTGCAGCGGCGGACGCGGGCGCGCGGCGCCGGCGCCAGTACCGCAGGACGGACTCCGTACCGCCCTGCAGTAGCCCCGCCGGGGCTGGGCGCCGCCGGCACGCCGGGCGCCCGGGGCTCCGCCACGCCGGAGCTCTTCCCCCTGCTGGGAGGGCCGGCCAGCCCCTGGTCGGGTGAGGGACTGTATGGGATGGGGTGGTTGTCACGGAGTAGGGAGGTGGACAGCTGCAGGGTTTGGGAGGGTCGTCAGCAGGCCTTTGTTATCAGACCGGTCTACGCGGAGGGCCCAGGAACTGGATCAGCGTACCGGGTTTCCTCTCCCCACTCGCTCGCTCGCCTGCTTTCCTAATCGACCCCCCGTCCCTGCCCACCAATCACAGGCCCCGCGCGTGCCCAGATCGCCTCGCTGTCCGACCCCCTGGGCCTGCCGCGCGCCACAACGGAGACGGCGCGCCGCATCCTGGCCACGCTGGACGCGCTGGACGCCAGCCTGACCCCGGGGTCAAAGGGCGCCGGAGAGGGCGACGAGGAGGCCCTGCGCGCGCCTCCTCCTTCCACCAGCCTGAACGCCGACGGTGGGCATGGGGAGGAGCGTGTGGGTGCGTGTGTGGTGGGTGGGCTGCCAGGCGATGCTGGTGAGGGGC
>NW_011934437.1:38573-43624 GCF_000733215.1 Auxenochlorella protothecoides
GAGGGCAGCCTGCCCGCCGGACCATTGCCACTCCATCGTACCGAAACCCGCCTCCCGCCCTGCGTGCCACACCCCAGGCGGACTGGACGAGGCCGGCGAGGCGCGCCCGCAGTCCTGCGTGGCCTTTGGCGGCATCTCCTTCCAGCCAGAAGTTCTGGAGGCGGGCGCCCGAGCCCGCGCCCCGGCCAAGCCTCACCCCTCGACCGCGGCCATGTCGAGCAGCCTGAAGCCGTGTGGGGAGGGGAGGGGGTGGACGCCTCAGGACTCTGGCAGAGACACCCCAGCGTCAGGGCGGAAGGCCGGCGCCGAGGCCCCCGCCGCGCAGGCCGGCTCCCAGTTCGGCGCTGAGCCCTTGCTTGGTGCGACGGGCCGTGACGCACAGCAGGGCACCAGCCAGACCCCTGACCAGCCGAGGACGGGCGGTCGCGAGACGGCACCGGGTGCGACGACCGCCCCCCCGCAGGCCAATGGTGCCGTGGCCGGCCCCGTCTACGAGTTTGGGCGGTCCCGGGACGCCGCGACGGAGCGTCAGGTGGCGGCCGTGGTGGCTGCCGTCGGGCCGGCGGCCGCAGCGTCCACCGTGCCCATTTTCGAGTTTGGGGTGGGGGATGCGGGGCGCAAGGCCCGCGCTCCTCCCGTGGGCTCGAGCGCCAGGCCCCCCTCGCCCCCGAGGCCCGGGATGGGTGCGGGCGGGGCTGCGGCGGCGGCGGTGGCCGAGGCGGCCCGCTCCCCACTGCCCGGCGACTCGTCCGACGAGGCCGAGGAGCGGGCCAGCGGCCCAGAGCACGGCGCTGCGACGGCCGCCGCCCCGGCCGCGCCAGCGGCCAACGGCGGCGGCGGATGGGGTGCCGCCTTCCTCGAGTCAAACGCTGCTGCGGCGAAGGCTGCGGCCAAGGCGGCAGAGAAGGCGATCGAGGAGCAGACGCGGCCGGCGGCCGGTTCTGGTGTGCCCGCCGCCTTCAGCTTCGGGGCGCCGGCTGCCTCGGCCGGCGCGTCCTCCACCTCGCTCGTCCCAGCCTTCAAGTTTGGGGCAGCGGCCGGCACGGAGGCGGCGGCCAAGGCGGGGACGGAGGCGGCTTTCAGCTTTGGGGCTGCGCCCTCGACCGCCTCGCCTGCGACCGACAAGGTAGCCGAGGCGGCGCCGGCCACGAGCGGCAGCGGCGGATGGGGGGAGGCCCTGCTCAAGGTGGGGCGGTCTTGAGATTGGGTGTGTATGCTTGAGAAACATGCTATGAAAGGAAATTTTCCACCCGTAGACCCTCTTGCCAAGCCAAACCTCGCTGTGCCGTCGTCACTCTTCCGCCTTTGCGCTCTCATGCTCTACCCATCACTCCAGGCAAACAAGGCGGCGTCTGAGGCAGCAACTGCCGCAGTGGCCAAGGAGATTGAGGAGAGCCAGGGGGGCGGCGCCCACCCAGCGACGACCACGGGTTCAGCGCCTGCCTTCTCCTTTGGGGTGGGCAGCGCCGGGCTCGCGTCCGGCTCGCAGCCCGCTGCAGCAGACAGCGCCCCGGCTGCTTCCATCCCGGCAGCCTTCAGCTTCGGCGCCTCGGCGTCCTCAAGCGCGGCGCCAGCGCCCGCAAGCGAGGTGCCAGCCTCCCAGACTGCACCTCTGGCCTTCTCGTTCGGTGCCCCGGCGGCCGCTGCCAGCCAGGACACCGCCCCCGCGGCGGCGTCCGCCCCGGCCCCAGCCTTCACTTTTGGGGCCACGGGAACGCCTCCCCTCTTTGGGGCAGCTGCTAGCTCCCCGAGCCCAGCGCTCGGCCCATCCACCGGACCCACAGGGTTTGGCAGCGCCCCAGCAACGTCCAGCGCCGCCGGCAACACCGCGCCGCAGGCGGCCGTGCCATTCGGGGCCTCTGCCGGCAGCGCCCCCGCCTTCGGCCTGTTTGGAGCCTCGGCGCCCGGCGCCGCACCCTCCGCAGCCGAGCCGGCGCCTTTCGTCTTCGGGGCCGCCTCGGCGGCGGCATCGACGGAGGCCGTGACGTCAGCGCCGGCCACCTCCGCAGCGCTCTTTGGCGCTGGCGCCGCCGCCCCCGCCGCAGCGTCAGCCAGTGCGGGGCTGGGCGGCCTGCCATCCACCACTTTTGGCACGGCGCCGTCCTCTGCTTCCACTTTTAGTTTTGGCGGAGCTGCAGCCACCCCTGCCGCGGAAGGAGCTGCAGCCGCTGCCTCGGCGCCGGCGCCTCTCTTTGGCGCGCCGAGTGCCGGCGCCTCGGTTGCTGCGCCCGGCAGCTTCGCTTTCGGGGCGGTCGCAACGCCCGCTGCCTCGTCCAGCACGCCCACTTTTGGAGCGGGGCGGACGAGCTCGGCGCCCGCCGCCGACCCCGGCCACACCACGTTTGCCTTCTCGGCTGGCGGGGCGAGCAGCCCAGCCCTGCCCGCCGCCTTCACCTTTGGCGCGGGCGGGACGTCGGCGCCCGCTAGTAGCGCCGCGGCACCGCAGGCAGGCTTTGTCTTCGGAGCGACGGGGGGTGCCAGCTCTGCAGCCGCCTCGCCGGCGACGTCCTTTGGCTTTGGCGCAGCCCCCAGCTCTGCAGCTGCCTCGCCGGCGACGTCCTTTGGCTTTGGCGGCAGGGGCGGCACCAGCGCCTCGCCCGCCTGCACCCGGAAATCGAGGGGGTGGTGCACCTGCTGGACGGCGGCGAGAGCGGGGAAGGCGAAAGGCGCAGGGGCGGGGTGGGCTTGCCGGACGACGAGGCGGCCCAAGTAGTCTAAGGGGGCGGGTGCCGCGGCGGCCGCGGCGGCCAGGTCGGGGAAGTCGGGCGGCGCGCCGGGGGCGGCCGGGCCGGCGGCGGCGGGGAGGAGCAAGAAAGGGAGCGGGGGAGGTGCAGTACGAGCGAAGGGCTGCGCGGGTTTGGGGGGGGGTGGCTAGGGAAGGTAGGTACGGGGCGGAGCTGGGGGAGCCGAAGGGAGTTTAGGGGGAGTGCGGGGAGGGGGGTTAGAGCCGCAGCCCAATCCCTTTGGGCAGCCGCAGCCCAATCCCTTTGGGCAGCCGGCAGCTGCTCCTGGCGGGTTTGGAGCCCAGCCGCAGCAGGCAATGGGGGCTTTTGGCCAGGCGCCCGACCAACAGCAGGGAGGCTTCGCCTTTGGGGCTGCTCAGTCTGCACCGGCCTTTGGTGAGCAGAGAACACTGTCGGACTGTGTTGGGTGTTGTTCTGCGGTGCATGCGCATGCGACGACACGGCTCGAGCTCTGCAGCTGCTGCGCCTGCACCCCGGCTGCCTTGCCACATCTGAGCGGTGAACCCAGCACCTTCCCCACCTGGGCCCGTTGTCTCTGCAGGCGCAAACCCTCAGCCCGCCTTTGGGTTTGGAGCAGCGCAGCAGCAGCCAGCTCAGCCCGGTATGGGAGGGGAGGCCGTGCCCAACGCCTTTGGTGGGGGCATGCCTGGGGCTTTCTCCCTCGGCTCAAACTCCCAGTCCGAGTCGGCGCGGAGGAGGGTCAAGGTCAAGCGCAATGTGCGCCGCGGGTAGGAGAGGCGCGGTGTGTGGGTCATACTGGAGGCCTGCCTCACACGTGCTTGGATGTGCTCCCCCTGGACTATAATCTGCAGTGCTGCCGTGGGACAGCCCAGGTCGCTGCTTCTCCCTATCTTCACTGCTGCTCTGTAAGCCAGCACCCACAGTTAGATAGTTTTTGGCAAAGTATATTCCTTTACCTCATATTTTGGGAGTTTGAGTTTAGGGTTCATGACTAGAGACTGGCGTTTTCTTGGCACCCCAGCCAGCTTCGCTTAGTGTTTACCATTAGCCTAGCGCATCAAGACGAGGTTGCATGGGCACGTCCCAGCCTGATTCAAGAGGAAAGCTTACACTCAGACTTTAAATGGTCAATTGCACCTATAAACTGTGATGACATTGCATGTGTGTATTGGCCTCATGCATGCTGGTGTGTCGAGGGGAGTGGGGGAGGGGCGATTAAGGCCTCAAGGGCGAGCAGTTTGGCGCGCCTTCCCATGCGATCAGAACTTGCGCGCATGGGGCAGCGACCCGCCCTCTGCCTTATGGAGCGAATGCCAAGCCAACCTCCGCATCTGATGAATATATAGGACAAGGATCCAATAGCTGTGGCCGGGCATGGCGCAGACCCTGCAGGACCGGCTGAACATCAACAGCCAGCTCGAGCACCTGCAGTCCAAATATGTGGGCACGGGCCACGCGGACACGACCCGATTCGAGTGGAATCTGAACATCAAGCGGGACACCTACGCCTCCCTGGTGGGCCACCACTCCCTGGCCACCTACCACGCCATCGCGGAGAACGAGTCCATCGGGCGGGTCAAGTACAACTTCGTACAGAACATGCTCTTCCCCTGCGGCCTACCCCCGGAGCGGGACGACGATTGAGCGGCGTGGAGCCTGTGTTGTCCCGCTGCACGGCGGCCTCCGCAGTGCCTCTCCCTGTATCCACGACCCTAACCTGACTTGTACACCCCCCCTGCTCCTCTCCTGGCAACGCCCGCTTTTCCTATTTCTGGTTGTGATAGCTGTTCACACACAGCGAGCCTGGCATTCCCTCATCTCCCGGCTCTCAAGTGAAGTTGGGCTGCCCGTTGGCGGCACGCAGCCGGTTCCACTGGTTGCCCTGCGGGTCCACTCGCCGCGGCGCCTGGGTGACAAAGGGGATGGGCAGCAGGACGTAGTGTGTGTTCACCAGGCCCACCGTGGTCCCCGTGAAGCCGGCAAAGGCGGCGTGCACCGCGTTGTGCGCCAGCACCTTGCAGTAGGTGCGGTCGCTGGAGACGGTGGGCACGCTGCGCACGAGGTAGGAGGGGTCGATGTACTTGACGTAGGCGCCCGGGTGCCGCTCCTTGAGAGCCGCCGCAAGCCAGGGGCCCACGTCGCGGTCGGCGGCGCGGTCACGGTGGGGGGTGTCGAAGAAGTGCTGGCCCGCTCCCTCCGCTACGCACACCACCGCGGAGCCCTGCCGCTGCAGCAGGCGGTCCAGGTAGGTGGACAGCCCAGCCTCGCCGTCCAGCAGGAACCGGATCTCGGGGATGAGGCACTGGTGTTGGGGGGGTGGGAGGGGGGGGGGAGGGTTTTGGAGTG
>NW_011934437.1:44727-66510 GCF_000733215.1 Auxenochlorella protothecoides
ACGAGGGCTGGTTGGGTTCAAAGGGAGGGCCCAGGGAGTGGGTGACCCTGAAAGAGGCAGCAACGAAACCGTGCGGTTGCCAGCACACTTGAGAAGGTCCATGCTGGCAATGTTATGGGACCGGAGCACGGCCAGGCAGCCCCCCTGATTGCCTCCTTGACGCGGGGTGAGCCTCTGCAGCGCCAAACTCACAGCACGATCGCCGGCGACTGGCATCCCACCCCCCCTCTGGCCAGTCGTCGCCCCCAACCCCAGACCCCACGCCACCCGCCAGCCCTCACCGCGTCGACGATGCCGGAGGCCATGGAAGCCTCCAGCGCTATGAAGCCCGAGGCGTGGCCCATGAGCTTCACCACCGCGATGCCATGCCAGGTGGAGAGCGCCTCCACCTTGGCGGCAAACAGGGCGCGCTGGGCCTCATTCACCGCGGTCTCGAAGCCAAAGCACCTGTCCACCTGGCAGAGGGGGGAACGTGGAGGACGCAATGGTGTCGAGACCCGTGGCCTCCCCTTGCACAGTGAATTGCTGGGCACTCATGCCCAACTAGACTGCACAAGCGTCAACCGTGAGCAGCAGTCTCTGGCTGCAGACCCAGCTGCATTGCCATTGACCCCAGAGCTGCCACAGGACCTCGCCCCACACAGCCTCCCGCCCCACCAGCAGGATGCTGTTGTCGATGCTCTTGGGCACCCCCACCACCACGCAGCGCACGCCGTGCTGAGTCAGCAGGGCCTCGAGCTGGGTGGCGCCCATGTGGCCACCGGCGCCGCCGATGACAAACAGCATGTCCAGGCCCATCAGGTCAATCATCCTCACGATCTTGCTGAGGGGTTTGGGAGAGGTAGCGGAGGGGGAGCTCACACACAAGAGTGCTACAGACAGCTCGAGACAGGGAATGCACACAGTGGAGCATACCACAACCTCCAGGCTCCGACCCAGCCACACAAGCACCCCACACCGATAGTCGGGCGCAATGCTGGATGTGCCAAGGATGGAGCCGCCCTCCAGGTGGATGTCTTCCACGCTGCGCCCTGTCAGCACCACCGGGCGGTGCTTCTTGGAGTAGAAACCCTGGAACCCGTACCTGCCAAGGGGTCCGGGGTGTTGGTTGGTGTGAACCTCAATCCCAAGACTGATGCATGTTGACCAGGCCAAGCTCGCCGTCGCACCGCCTCCTACGCAAGCACACCAATCCCCCCTCCTCCAACCGCACACACCTGATGCCAAAGGTACTGCCCTCTGGGACCCCGTAATCCCGCAGCTTCCTGACCAGCCCCTGGATCACGTCATTCAGCCCCGGACACAAACCGCCCACCGTCACGACTGCACAGCAATCAAGGGGGACCCGGGAGTTTGATCCTGATGGAGGGGATTGACACTGGCCACCCAGGTCTCCCACACACCTCCCACTCCCCACTCCCCTGCGCCCTCACTCGCGGCCCGAGTCAACGACGGCTCAAAGTAGATGGACTCCCTCGGCCCCGCACGCATGCCCCAGGTGGGCAGGGGGATGCAGACGTCCTCCGCCTCCGCCTCGCCTCCGGAGGAGGTGGGGGGCACCACCAGCCCCGCCTTCTCCCCCAGGCCCGCCACGGGCGCCGAGCACCGCACGCGGTCGGCGCTGGGGGAGGAGGAGGAGAAGTAGATGGCGTTCAGCATCACGCGATCCTCGTCAGACACGAAGCGGCCGCTGAAGTGGCTGGATTCGTTGAATGGAGAGTGTCTGCAAGGGGGGAGTGGCGGGCCTGTTGCAGGAATCCTTGTTGGGGGTTCTCCCTGTAGGCCTGCATGGGGAAACCCTACCCCCCTTGGCCTCCATGCAGGGCCATTCCCCATCCTCGATCGCAACCCACCGGGATCTCAGGTGCGGACGCAGGGTGTTGCACTCCAGGACATCACTGGGACCAGGAAGGCTCTGGGTACCGGGACCCGCTCTGCATGCGACCTGGGCGGGAGGGGTTCCTGACTTGGAGAGCAAACCCCAGAGAGGTCTACTGGGGGGGATGAGAGCTGCATGGGGCCCGCACAGCAGGCGCATGATTTGTAATGGAAGTCGATTGTGTATAGAAGAAGGGTTAAGCGGGACATGCGTCGCCCTTGACAGTCTGCGGGCCTCCCAGTGCGGCCCCAGACGGAGGGCGCTCTCAGATACGAAATCATCCCTCCCGCCTCCGGCCAGAGGGTCCTGCCTGGGCCGTGCCCAACCTCATCCCCTCTCCCCCGCCAGCCAGCTATCCATTCGTATCGGCTCGCAATTCAGCCCAGCTGACCCGCACGGATCGCTGGTCTCGATTGGATTGCTGGAGGCTGCAGCTGGTCGGAGGGTGCAACCCACCCCTCCCCACCCCAGCCAGAAATCGAACCACTGCCCTGTTCCCACCCCAGCACCCCCGGCAGGCCCGGGATCTGAGTGCCTGTCATGCAGATCGCGGCCATACCGGTGGGCTGCGGGGGAGCATTGGGTCGGACCCTCCCCCGACCCTTCAGGGCCAGTCCCCGCCCTCGCCCCACCCACCCCGCGCATGCACCCCGCTGCCGCCGCACGGGCGGCGTTACCATGGCATCTGTGAAGGAGAGCCCTGCCACCAGCGAGCATAGCGTCACCGTGGAGACCACCGAGGAGGGGGCACTGATCTCGCTCACCTGCCCCAACCGTGCCGGTCAGTGATGGACTCCGAGCCGAGGGGGCATGCGCACCTGGTGCTGGGTCCAGGGGTGGCAGAACTGGACATGCAAGGCGCTGGACGGTGGGGCTGTCATGGGTGTGCTGCCCTGTTTATGTTGAGGGGAGGGGGAGGGGATTTTAGATCAGTGACCCAGCCCCATATGCTTGGTGCCCTCCCGTCCCGACCTCCCTTCCGGCAACCCCTCCTCCCCCGCGCCATCCTCATCCCAACCCTCCTTCACCCCCAGGCCTGCTGAGCCGGCTGACCTCGGCCTTCGAGGCGCTGGGCCTGGACGTGACCAAGGCCGACATCGGGGGCGATGCTCGCCACGCCCACGACCGCTTCTGGGTGGCCAAGCCCGGCGGCGGCGCCGTCACCCCCGCCGAGGCGGCCTCCATCAAGTTGACGCTTGAGGGGAGCGTGGCCGGGGCGGGGGCCCCCGCCGCGCCGCCCCCCGCCGCCAAGACCCGGCCGCTGTTGGCGGTGCCCGGGGCGGCGCGCGACCAGGCCCACCTCCTGCACACGCTGATGGACACGTACACGAGCGACAACGTGCTGGCCATCCAGCAGGCCATCGTGCACCATGTGGAGTACACCCTGGCCCAAACGCGGTACAAGTTTGATGACCTGGAGGCGTACATGGCCACGGCCTACTCCATCCGCGACCGCCTGATCGAGTCGTGGAACGACACCCAGAGCTATTTCAAGGAGGTGGACCCCAAGCGCGTGTACTACCTGTCCATGGAGTTCCTGATGGGGCGCAGCCTGCTCAACGCGCTGAACAACCTGGAGGTGCGGGGCCAGTACACGGAGGCGCTGGCCGAGCTTGGCTACTCGCTGGAGACGCTGGTGACGCAGGAGCGCGATGCGGCGCTGGGCAACGGCGGGCTGGGCCGCCTGGCGGCCTGCTTCCTGGACTCCATGGCCACCACCAACCTGCCCGCCTGGGGCTACGGCATCCGCTACCAGTACGGCATGTTCCGGCAGGTCCTGCGCGACGGCTTCCAGCACGAGCAGCCCGACTACTGGCTCAACTTTGGCAACCCCTGGGAGCTGGAGCGCTCCGCCTCCATCGCCTACCAGGTCTCCTTCTACGGCCACGTGTCGGTGCAGGACGACGGCGGGCGCCAGGCCTTTCGCTGGAACCCGGGGGAGCAGGTGACCGCGGTGGCCTACGACACCCCCATCCCCGGTTTCCAGACCAACAACACCAACAACCTGCGGCTGTGGGCGGCCAAGCCGGACCGCGAGTTCGACCTGCAGGCCTTCAACACGGGGGATTACGTGCAGGCCATCCTGGCCAAGCAGCGCGCCGAGACGCTGTCCTCAGTGCTGTACCCCGACGACCGCACCTATGAGGGCAAGGAGCTGCGGCTGAAGCAGCAGCACTTCTTCGTCTCCGCCACCGTGCAGGACGTGGTGCGGCGCTACCGCGAGCAACACGCCTCCTGGGACGCCTTCCCCGACAAGGTGGCCTTCCAGATGAACGACACCCACCCCACGCTGCTCGTCCCCGAGCTCATGCGCGTACTGATGGATCACGAGGGCCTTGGCTGGACGCGGGCCTGGGAGCTGGTGACCGAGACCTGCAACTTCACCAACCACACCATCCTGCCCGAGGCGCTGGAGCGCTGGCCGGTGGCCATGATGGAGAAGCTGCTGCCGCGCCACATGCAGATCATCTACGACATCAACTGGCGCTTCCTGCAGCAGATGCGCGGCCGCTACGGCGACGACTGGGACCGCATCTCCCGCATGTCCATCATCGAGGAGACCCCGGACGCCGACAAGTACGTGCGCATGGCCTACCTCGCCGTCATCGCCGCGCGCACCGTCAACGGCGTGGCCGCCATCCACAGCAACATCCTGCGCGACGACACCTTTGCCCCCTTCCACGAGCTGTTCCCGGGCAAGTTCCAGAACAAGACCAATGGCGTGACGCCGCGCCGCTGGCTTGCCTTCTGCAACGAGCCGCTGAGGGAGCTGCTCACCGACACCCTGGGCTCCGACGCCTGGATCAAGGACCTGGACCGACTCAAGGTGGGTGGTTGTTTTGCTTGTTGCTGTGTGTATGAGAGACTGTGTGCGCAGGTGTGTGTGTGTGTGTGTGTGTGTGAGTGAGTGTGTGTGTTATATAGGAGAGGGGATGGGTGGCACGCTGGTGGTTTAATCGCAACTCCCTCGGACCCACTTCACAAGTATCCAAAAGTAAATCCACAGGTGCTGCGCGAGCACGCGAGGGACCCGGCGCTGCAGAAGCGCTGGCAGGAGGTCAAGGCCCTGGCCAAGGACAAGGCGCTGAGCACCATCGAAAGGCTATCGGGCGTGGCACTGCCCAACCGCGAGGCCATGCTGGACGTGCAGGTGCATACGAGCAGGGCTGGGTGGGACGGGGAGGAGAACAGCACCAAGGGAAGGCAGGTGTCGTGAGGAGCCGCCTGGGTCTCGCCACTGTCCTGGGCATTGCCACCTCGGCAACAAATGCTTGCTGCCACGACGCCGATGAGTCTCTCTCCATCTGCAGCGCTGCCCTCCCCCTGGACCCGGATCGCCACTCACCACCGACACGCCCCACCACCACCACCCTGCACAGGTCAAGCGCATCCACGAGTACAAGCGCCAGCTGCTGAATGTGCTGGGCATCGTGCACCGCTATGACACCATCCGGAAGCTGCCGCGGGCGGAGAGGGGAGGCGTGGTCCCGCGCGTGTGCGTCATCGGGGGCAAGGCCGCGCCGGGGTATGAGATGGCCAAGCGCATCATCAAGCTCGTCTCCGCCGTGGCCGAGAAGGTGGGTGGTTCGCTTTGCTGGGGGGGGGGGAGCATGAGTGTGAGTTCAGGTGAGCATGGGGCTCCGACACCGTCAGGCACCCCCCCCGATTCGCTCCAGCCCGCAGGACGCCCATTGGCGCACAACCGACCACCCCGTTCCTCCCCCACATGCCCCTGTTTCGCAGGTCAACAATGACCTAGAGGTCGGCGACCTGCTCAAGGTTGCCTTTGTGCCCGACTACAATGTGTCGGTGGCGGAGGCCATCATCCCCGGCACGGAGCTCAGCGAGCACATCTCCACGGCGGGCACCGAGGCCTCGGGCACGGGGAACATGAAGTTTGCCATGAACGGCGCGCTCATCATCGGCACCATGGACGGCGCCAACATCGAGATCGCAGAGGTAAGGTTTGACGTCTTTTCAACAGGGGGTGATCGTGCTCGAGGCGCGGTCTCTTTGACAAGGGCTGCATGGACCGGCCACTGGGGGTTGGTCAGGCGAAGTGGGCGTCAAGTGCCGCTCCCAGCTCGCAAGCCTATGTGCTGGGCGCGGCCCTGCATGCACACTCAGGCCGCGTCTTCCCTTAGGGTCTCGCCCCTCAAACCACCGTGCAGGAAATCGGGGAGGACAACATCTTCATCTTTGGCGCCCGCGCAAGCGAGGTCGCAGGCCTACGCGCAGCCCGGGCCGAGTTCCAGGCAAGTTGTCAGAATGAAGAGTTGGATGGCAGCGCTCCCTGGGGGACTGTGTCCATGGTGCAGAGCGCCTTTTCACTGGACTCCAAGACTGGCTTGCGGTGAGCTCACCATCGCTCCCCACCCTCACCCATGAGATCTTCTGCAGCCGGACCCGCGCTTCCTGCACACGCTGGACCTGATCCGCAGTGGGACCTTTGGCTGGGAGGACTGTGAGTTTTGAGGCCGTTTCTGGACAAGGGGAAGGACGGGGGCTGTGGCAGGAATGCGGGGGGGCTTCGCTCTGAAGGGAATGGGGACTGCCCTGGCCACTCCTGTCTAGTCTCTCCCAGCTCAGGGACACACCAAACGCCACGCTCAACCTGCAGACTTTGTGCCGCTGCTGGACTCCATCACCTACTCGGACTACTACCTGGTTGCCAACGATTTCGGCCCCTACATCGAGGCCCAGGTGCGTGGAAAGTGGGGCCTCGCGCAAAATGTATGGTGGTGAGAGCGGCATGCGATTGTCGCCCAAGGCAGCCCTGCGTCACCCTGCCTCCCTTTCTCAACTTGGTGCAGGAGCGCGTGGACCGTGTATACCAGAAGCCTGAGGAGTGGACGGCCATGTCCATCAACAGCACGGCCGGGAGCGGTTTCTTCTCCTCCGACCGCACTATCCTGGAGTATGCCAAGTGAGATGGAGGGGATGTTGGAAGGGGAATCGGATTGCAGCCAGTGAGGTCAACAAGGGGAAGAGGGACGATGGTCAAGTGTCTAAACCGGCGGGCTCAGTCTCAGCCAGGCAGCGCTTGCCTCAGTTTTTTGGGTCAGATTGCCTGAAACATGGATTCCTGGCTCAGTACCCTACACCACAATGCCTCCTGTGCAGGGACATCTGGGGTGTGGAGCCGACCCCCGTGCCCAACCAGCGAGATGACTTTGACGATTAGTATGTTGCTTGCAGGGTCGAGCAAGAGCCGCGGCGAGGACGTCGCTGCCATGCCACCGACAGCTTGAGGCTTGTGTGCTTGATGTCGCTGTTGACGCGATGGAACTGGAGCCTCAGCGGGTGATACATGAAGGAAGGGATTCGGACACAGTGACAGCTGGAAGGGGGGAACCCACCCGAGTTCGCGCCCAGGGGACGGTGGGCAATCGCAGTGCACATTGAGACCTCTATGAGAGGCACAATGGACGAGGTCATTGCACCCAAGGTGTTGGGTACTGCCAAAGAGAGTGAGCGTCGACATCATCGACCGGATGTGATGCAAGACTGATCGGTCGAGCCGCTAGACGGAGCGTCCATGGCAGAGGGCCAGGCCCAGCCCGAGGTGTTCACGGACACGGTAAGGAGGCAGACTGCGGCGTTGTGATTGGTGTAAACCTTCATGCTCTGTCTCAGCAGTGTGACGTCACTCACCGCAGGATGGGGTCAGGCGCATGAAGGGAGTGAGCATAGTTGTCCCTGTCGTGACAGGCACCATCTCGTTCTGGCTGGCAAAGAAGGTCGGTGGCCCACGCACGCATTCCTGGGATGGCTGAGGTGTGCATTGACTTGCACCCCCTCCGTGCTCGTGCCGGGACAGCCCACCCAATTCCTGCTGGGCCCCGGCGCAGGCGACAGACCATGCTTCACACAAGTGGACGATCTATTTGCGCCATGCCAAGAACGAAGACCTCGCGCACCTGGTGTCCAAGGTTGGTTGCGGGGGGAGGGATGCTGGCTGGGTTACGACATGTGAAATGCACGTCGGTTCACATGCCAGTTGCACCGGCACTTCATGGCCTCCGCCATGACCCTCACCACCCCCCCAGGTCACATTTGGCCTGCACTCTTCCTTTGCTAATCCAAACCGGGATGTGGAGTACCAGCCCTTCGAGTTGACCGAGGTTGGGTGGGGCGAATTTGACATCACCATCAAGGTGCGGCAGGGCATGCCGCCGTCGGCGGGATTCTTTCGGGGCCTGTTGTCATCGGGCTCTTGGGGCAAATATCAATCGGAGCCATTCCTCAGGTGCGTGACCAACAGGGCAACATCCGCCTGACCAGATCCCCGGGACGTCATCCCACAAGAATTTTTCACCAGGGACCCCTGCCCTGCGATGCAGGTGCACTTCCGAGAGGATGTCAGGGAAGGACCTGTGGAGCTGTACCATCACCTCACCCTGTACGACGCCAGCGGGAGCAACAACGCCAAGCGTCCGGTGAGGCTCATGCCTGCTGGTGTTGGAACCCACCAGCCTGTTGGGGAAGAGATGTGTGGGGCCGGCTCCGGTGCCCTGGGCTGCATCTGGAGGGCACCTCAGCATTCTCCTGCCCCGTGGTGCAGCCAGCATGACCAGCATGTCACCCCCCCTTGGCCCTCTCCTTCACAGTCATTCGATGCCCTTTCTTCTCGTGCTGTACTCAGGTGGTGCACGAAGTTTATGATGAGATCGTGCTGTGGGAGCCGCCGGAGGAGGTGCATCGCCGCCTGGCCGCCCACACCCCCGCCCCCGCCCCGCAGTCCCAGCTGGCCCAGTTCCACACCCAGTTCAACCCGGACTACGAGTACCGCCGGCTGCAGCACGCTCGGCAGCGGGTGGCGGCCATCACCAACAATGTGAAGGTACAGCTGGCGGCACTGGAAAGCGCGGCCTAGCGGCAGCATGTGCGCAGCATGTGTTGCCCAGACTCTACGCCTCCCACCGACTCGAAAGCTTTGAGTGGAGGGCCAATGGTCCCATTTGGCCTGGGCCGTGCATGTGGATTCAGCTTGCATGCTGCATGGTCGAGAGGCCATCGCCTACTGGTACAAAGCCTGCCTCACAGTAAGAAACAGACGTGCTTGATCAGGCTGTCTTGTGTGTGGTGCACTCAGCGACCCACGCGAGGTAGCTGGCGCTGCCCCCGGAGATGGGCAGGGCCACCACCTCCGGCTCTACGTAAGGGTGGAGGGCTTTGACCCTGGCGGCCACGTCGGGGACCAGCATGCTCTGGGTCTTGATCACGAGCAGGTGCTCCTCGTCGCGCTCGACCTTGCCCTTCCACATGTAGACAGACTGAATGCCTGGGCGGGTGGTGCAGGAATGGATGGTATGAATCTTGGAGTGGATGCGCTGATGCAGCAGACAAGTGCGCCGTGCCAAGGTGAGTGTGCGGCTCCCAGCATGGGCCGTGGCACGCCGCAGGCTAGACTTGGAAGGCAGGATCCGACCCCCCAGCAGTAGGTCCCCAGGAATCCCAAACCCCACCTGGAATAATGTTGACGCATGCTGCCAGCCTGCCCTCCACCAGGGCGCCGGCTATCTGTTGGCCAACCTCCTCGCTGGGCACGGTCACATGCAGCATGCTCAGGGAAGGCCCTTCCAGCGTTGTCTCCGCCATGGCACGCAGTGCTGCAGCGTGATGTGGTTGCTGGCATGGGTGTCCTGGTGGGTATAGCTCACTTTGGGATTTTCGATCCGCATGCTGGGATCACACGCATAGCGCCATCGTCTACCTTGGCTGCGTTCGTGGACTCCCCTGTGCCAGGAGCGCGATGGAGACCTGTACTCCTGGATTGACTTGGGCAAAGTCGCGAATGAGGTCCTCCAGCACTGTAATCGTGTCAATGCTGGACGCATGCGCGCCCAGTGCTGCCTGCACGACGGCTGGAAGCGGAAGCGATGGCTCTATCGGAGGCTCGATTCTCCGCTGTGATGCTGCTTTGTTTCACTGATACGCCATCTCCTGTGCGATAAAATCGATCTACATGCCATGCTTTGAGTCTCTCGTCAAGCACATCATCGACGGTACGTTTATATGGCAGTAATATACCGTGTCTCACACACCAGCGCAGGGGCGGGGGGGATCGGCACATCTGAGGGTGTTGGTATCATAACCCAGTCTGTTGGAATTTTGACCGTCTCCAGGCAGCAATACCACTGGCCGACACAAATGGGTCATAACTCCTGATCACATAACCATTCTCCTCTCACATGATACCTATTGTATCTAGTGTAAACTTGCCTACACCTCATCAACAGAAAGAGAGCACAAAAGGAGGGGTAGAACCTCGGTATAGTGATGCAGGGCAAGACTGCCCAAAGAGACCAGGGTCATCAGGACGTTCAAGAACAGCTCACTCATGCTCTAGTGCTCATTCGTGGAGCCTGGCGGGATCATGTTTGTACACACCCTTTCAAGGCAGATGGGCTCCCAGGGTGGTGATAGGACTGCTCACTCCCGGATGCTCAGCTCAGTGGTGAGTGTAGGAGAGAGGAGGACCTGTGATGTTGCAAGAAATGGTGAAGATGATGTGGCTGAGCTTTGCCAAGAATGACATCATGCACTCCGACCAGGAGCAGGATCCCCGGGTCAACAGCAACCCATTCCCACCTCTCAACATCCAAACCCATGACCTCGTTGCCTTGCCTGGTCCAACACGTAGATAATGCTCTCGCAGTCGCTGGGGTTGTGGACAGCAATGATCCGGGCCGGGGGCCCATACCCAGAGGTGAGGTACGACCCGGAGGCCACAACATTTGGGTATGCAGGAATCTGTGCCTGAATGAGGAGGGGAGAGGGAGGGAGCATGGGCACGCTAGCTTGCAGGGACTAACTTGGCAGATGTGTTGGCCGACACAATGAAAAGCCAGGTCCCCCTACTTGCATATCAGGACCATTAAACTGCAATAAGCATAATGCCATCCAAGACCCCTGCACTCTGGCACACCGTGACGTTCACGCCCGGCTCCAGAGACTCCCAGGTAGCTCCAGTCACCAGATCACTCCCCGGGATGAGGCCCGGGAGCGTGTGAGCGGACAGGAGCTGCAGCGGGAAGGTGCAGTGAGGGATACTGGCGTGAGACGAGAGCCCCAGGATCAACCACAACTACCAGAAGCCTTCCAATCTCTGCAGCATCTCATGCAAGAACCCAGCTCACTGTCGTCAGCAGTTCTGTGTTGTTGAAAAGCTCACTGGGGGTGAGGTCGGCCTGTGGTAAGGAGGGTTGGTGAGACTAGGGTTTCTGAGGGGACCTGGACAAGCTCGGGAAACTGCAGCCCCGAGGTCCTTCCCCACCCCTTCCAATCAAGCACCGATCCTCCCGAGGCAGGCGCCGCCATCGCAGAAAACACGCAGACCGTAATCGCACCTCCAAGAGAAACTTTTGGAAGGCAACGTCGCTGGGTGCGAGCAGGGTGACTGAGGTCGTCGGAGTCTCCAAGGCTCCAGCCAGCTCTGCGGCCTGCGAGGCTCGGGGGAGCCCGTGGGTGCCATTGCAGCCTTGGCGACAGTCTACCATCCATGCATGGCATATCCAGAGAAGCATGCCTACCTGCAGGGCCTGAGACACCACCAGAAGACCGGAAAGGTTCTGGAGTTGTTCCACGACGCACGCCTGGATGGAGCCCACCAGCAGGATGCTCAAACAGAGCACAGCCGTTGCTGATCGGCCTTGGAATCCCATGATGCACTAGTAATGCGAGGCTCAGGCGTTAGATGTGGCCTGAAGTGCAGAAATGAGGCTGGGTGGACGGATCGAGTGGTCCCTGATCTGTCGCGGAGAGTGCCACTGACGGGCGGGGAAGGGATGTTTCTGTGGATTTGGAGTCCGTGCTGGATACAAAACAGGGAGGATTCAGGAGTGACTGGATACTGGAACGAGGTTTGTGCAGTTACCAGCAGGCAAGTACCTGGCAGACGATTCCCGAGTCGTGAACACGGGAAGCTCGCGCGCTGATGAGTCGTACTGGACTGACACCGTGCTGCCTCGCAGATCTCAGCATGCGCCAGCATCGAGATGAACATGGAAGCAGGAAAATCGCACGATGACAGTGTCATGCTCGTATAATCGACAACCTCGTCAGTTTCCCAGCTTGAATCGTGAGCATGCAACGGCAGCTCGCATCGCCTCGCTGACCAGGCTCTGTTTCTTTCAACCTCCTACATGTACAGCACATTCAGTGTAAAAGCGGTGCTCTGCTGCCTGCATCATGCCTGGTTGTGCATGCCCAGCGGTTCCGTCATGAGGGACCGGACGCGAGCCCATGCTGCCTCCGGAGTTCCCGCCTTTCTCCGCTGCCACCTAGATGCCGAGGACGGCTCCTCCTGGCCCTTCCCCGCGCCGTGCCAGGCCGGGCTCTGCAAGCTGGCCGGGGGTCGACGCAGAGGGGGTGTTGTTGTCCCGGCCTGATACCTGAAGCCCTCCAGCATGGGCGCATGCATGGGCCCCTGGTGTGCCCGAGCGGCGTTCTCTGCAGGGTTTGGTGACGTTTGAGGGGGGGGGGGGGCGAGAGTGGGGACGCCCTGGGACATGCGCACCCGAGTCCAGCAGTCGGGAACGACAGGGGTGGGCCACAGGCTGCGGCGATCCATGCGCACCATGTCCACACCCCTCCCATGGTGGGCCTTGCCCAGGATCCCCACAGCCTGCTCACCCACGGCCGCCCAGGCAGCCTCCTCGCCCTCGCTGTCCGACCACGCCTGCTCATCTATCCGCGCCCGTTTGGGCTGCCGCATCCCAGCACCGGCCTGCTGCGGCGGAATTGGGAGGGGGGGGGTGCCTCGGCGAAGGAAGGAAGGAGCACCGCTGGGGTCGAGACAGATGAAGTTCACGCACCCTGCCCGACAGCTTAGATGCATGGCAGGCCGACCATATCCGGGTACCCAAATCCCCCCCCACCCACCCCCCCACCCCCCCCGCCATGATCTCTCGGGCGCCCCACCATGGAGGGTGTGAGGGCGCGGATGTCCAGCGCAAACTCCTCCGCCTGCGCGCCGCCTGTCCGCATCCTGGCCAGGAAGGCGTCCGCCTGGTTGATGGCCGAGACCTGCGTTTGCGGGGGATGGAGGGGGAGAGGTGGATGGCAAAGGCTTAGGGTGGGGCCTGGGGGCGACTGTTCTGCAAGCTGTGGCGGCTGTCCTGAAGGAGGTCGGAGTTGGGGCACCATGGTGCGATCAGCGGGCCTCAGGCAACGTCAGCCTTGACCGCGGGGGGTGCAGTGCCGCCTGGCCCCGCCAGGTGGACCATGGGGCTCATCTGCCCTCCAAACAGCCCGGCGGCTTACAACTTGAGGGCCCAACTGTACACTCTGTGCTCACCACATGCTCTCCATACTGGCGCTTCATCTGCTCCGACACCCCGCTGATCACCATGGCCTGGAAGTCCTGGACTGTCCGCGGCGCGCAGGCCGCCAGCTGCGAGAGGTGTTTCGAGTGGAGGCGGTTGCGTGGGCGAGCGGTTGGGCGGGGTGGAGGCGCGGCATGGATGCACATGCTGCAGGCTGCCGCGACACCGCCACCAGCCTGCAGGCAGTAACTGCAGGACATGCGCTGGTGTCTGGAGGTGCAGTGCACGTCCCCGGCACACCACTTGCGATCCCACCCCCCCAACCCCCCACCGGCCGCTCTCACCGAGGCCTGCACGGCGCCGGTGAAGGGGCCCCGCGCCGAGTTGCGCTGGAGGCGCAGCGCGGCGTTCAGTTGGTGCAGCGCCGTCTTCATCAGCTGCGTGCGTACCGCCGTCTGTTAAGGAGTCATGTGGGAGGGAAGGGCGTGTGTAGGGAGTGGGTCCTGGGCCACGGCGCATGGTGCAGAGCCCCACTCACTATGTAGAAGCATTGGCCATCAGCATCCCGCCCAGAGCAAGAAGCCATGCCACTCACCGAGCCCCCCCCTCCCCCCCCCTCTTCCTTTCACCTCCTCGACGTCCAGGCACAGGTCGATGGGGTCGTCCTCCTCCTCCGCGCCGTGCTTTCTTGCCCGTCCCTGCCCCGCCCTGGCAATGGCCAGGGCGGAGCACACCGGCGCCGCCCGCTGGCCACCCTTGCGGTGTCCAGCCCCGCCCGCCCAGTCCTCTTGCAGCGGGTTGGCCGCCAGCGAGCGATCCAGCGCCAGCGTCGGCCGGGGCCCGGGCGCGGCGTCCTCGCCCCCCCCCCCCGTCCCCTCGCCCGAGCCTCTCCTGCCCTCGCCCGAGCCGCTCCTGGCCCCGCTGCTGCCGGGCCTGGGCTGCAGCACCGGCACCACAAGGGCCAGCCGGCCGGCCGCCAGGCGCGCGGCGGCTTCCTCGCACACGCTCAGCGTGGCCACCACCGCCATGTGCACTTCCTGCCGCGCCGTGCGCTCCAGGAGCAGGCCCTGGACCACCATGCGGCGGATGAGGCGCTCCGCCTCGCCGCCGTTCTTCAAGAAAGCGCGGCCGCAGCCGTGCGCCGCCAGGCCAACCAGGCCCGCGCGCCGGATGGCGGCGGTGTTGGCTCCGCGCACCGTGTCCACCAGCAGCGACATGGAGGCCGGGCCCACGGCTCGGCTGGCCTCCAGGACTGCAGGGTTGGTGGTTGCGGGGGAGGGGAAAGGGGTGCTGGAGATCTAGGGAAAGAGTGGGGGGTGGGTAAACGGCGTATGCCTGGTGGCAGGGGTATCTGCTTGGATGGTGGGGCGGTTTGAGGAGGGACCAAGAGTGACCCCGTCCACAGGAGGGGCAGTCGCTGCTCAGGAAGTGCTTTGAAATCTGAAGGGTGAGACCGGGCAGCTCCAGCATCGATCCAGCAAGGGAGAAGCGTGAGACCCGCCAGGCCCCGATCCCACCGCACCCTTGGCCGCGGCCTCCGACTGGTCCTCGTACACATAGGATTGCGTGGCGCTGCGCGCGCAGTTGTCGCACGTCCCGCCGCACTGCGTGACGGCAGGGCGATGGATGTGTGTGGGGCTCAGGGTGGCCACAGGCAAGGATGATGTAGGGAGGCAGAGCATTGGGCTACGCAGCCAACCCCAATTGGGGGTTGCTGTTGAGGGGCCAGGCCTCTGTGCACTATGCACTGCTCCTGGCCCCAGAACTCTGCAGTCTATGGGCATCCCGGCTGTGTCATGAAGACCCGCCCTTGCCCCACAAGGTTCCCGCAGCCACTCCACCTTGCTCTTATCAAAGCTGTGCTCCCCAAAGTGATGCAGCATGAGCACCCTGCGGCACTCGACCTGCTCCTCGCAGTACGCAACCTGCGCAGGGAGGGGCAGGCAGGCGGGGAAGATGGGCGGGCAGAGGCCAGGGCGCGGCAACAGCTATTATTGAAGGGCTTGGAGTCCATCGCAAGGATAGCATTGCAAGCCGCCGTCCTGGGGGTCACTTCAAATACCCCTGCCGTTCCAACCCCCAGCCCTGCCCCTGAAAAGCCTCGGCCACCCACCATGGCATTCAGGGACTCCTCGTTGCTTTTCAGCTGCTCCAGCGGCGACCTGTTCTCCTCTGCAGATTGGCGCAGCATGTGTCGCGATTTTGCTGCGTCAGCATATGAGTAGTACAGCAGGCAGGTGGCGGGGCGGCCGTCCCTCCCAGCCCTCCCGCTCTCCTGGCGAGGTTGGCGGGGAGCGGGTGGGGTGAGAGCGGCGAGCCCAAGCGTTTGGGTGGATACACCTTGATCACAGCTGCAGACAGGACATGTGCTACTGCCCAGCACACGCTGTCCCTTCCCCAAACATCCCAGCGCACCTGGAGGTACCCCTCCAGGGATTTGGGCAGGCTGAAGTGGATCACGAACCGAACGTCGGCCTTGTTGATGCCTGGAAAGTGCATTGGGTGTTGTGCGTGGGGTGGAGGCAGCACGCTGACTGCGGTAGCTTGTAGATGGCATCATCCATCATCATGCAACGAGTAAAAGTGGGCCCAGCATCTGCACCACCATGATACATGCGCAGCCACCACGCCCCATCTTCAGTTGTTGAGCATGAAGAACCAGCCTCGCTCATCACACACAGGTCCATGAAGCTGGTCAATCCCTCAGCCTGCCTCCCTGGCCATGCCACCCACCCATCCCGAAGGCTATGGTCGCAACGATCAGCGCCACCTCTCCATTAGTCCACTCGGACTGGACGTTCTCACGCTCCTCTGCCGTCAGGCTGCCATGGTAGTGCCTGCAGGGGAGCGGGGCGAGGTGTACCCCTGGCTGAGACGCACGAGGAGGATCTGTGCCACGCGTTTTCAGGACAGTTCAGGGCACATTGTATAGGGTGCTGCCCCCAACCCCTCCCCAGGCACACTCTTGTGCAGGCAGGTGGTACCTGACACGGCGGCGCCCACCCCCCAGGGGGAACAGCAGCTCCCCTAGCTTCCGCTGCGCATTTAAGGAAGATCAGTAGCGAGGAATGAGCAGGTGTGTGACGCAGTCCGTGCACTACTGATGCCAAGTCCGTGCTCCTGTTTTGCCAGGTTCCACCAGGGGCCCTCTGCAGCCTCGTGAGGACAGAGGTGGGCACAAACGTCCAGACGGCCGTGCCCAATCCCTCCTCACCCCCCTACCTCCAGTTTGTCAGCCACACTCTCACACTCATTGCGCGTGAGGCAGTAGACGATGCCGCACTGCGTGCAGGTAGGGCGGGGCGGGTGGAATTGCGCCAGATACCCATGCTCTCTGCCAGATGCACCCACACAGCGCCAGCCGGAAGCAGGCTCGGGTGGCTCACGCCCGGTCCTTGGGCCTGCCAGTCGCCCAGCCGCCTGCAATACAAGCCTTCCAAAGCCACAGACCTGCATGCGCCAGGCCCTTTTGGACGTCCCCACTTTCTCGGTGTAGTTCTTCACGATGGAGGTGGCGATCTCGTCGCAGCAGGTGTCCACCTTCTTCTTCTTCACCACCTCGTACCTGCCAAGGGGGTGGCTGCCAGTGGGCGGGCGGGGCATGCATGCCTACTCGGGTTCACTGGCCTGGCACCGCAGCCCTGCAACGTGGCACAATCGTCCCCTCACCCAGTTCCCCGTCCCACCTCAGGTTGGGCCGGTTGAAGGAGTTGGTGAACATGAGGCAGGAGTGTATGCCCAGCTGTGCCACCACATCATGCTGCACCCGGGGCGTGGCCGTGGCTGTGAGAGCCATGAGCGGCACGCTGGGGTACCTGGAAAGGTGGGGGGGGTGGGAATGATGATGTGGGGGAAATGGACAGGTGTTGGTGAAATGGAGTCTGGATGGAACCTTGCACAGCAACCCTCGACTTGTCCCAATCCCGTGCTCGTCTGGATGCTTGATGCTGTCCTTGCCACATCCCAAACGCTCCCCGGGACACGACCGAGGCAGCCCAGCCTACTAGCACCCCTCCCTCCCACTTTTGCTTGAAGAAGCTGAGGCGCGTGTAGTCCTTGCGGAAGTCTGCGGGGGCGACGGGTGGCGTGGGTGGGATCGTGTGCTCATGGGCCAGCTTCGCAGGGTCCCCTCCCCATCGCGCCTTGCCCCCCGTCCAGCCACTTTCAGCAGTCATGGGACCCCCCCGGCCGCACCGTGCCCCCATTGACTGACGCAGTGGGCCTCGTCGATGACGACGCGGGCCAGGCAGCCCCGCTGGTGCAGCTGGTCCAGGGTGGCCTGCAGCCGCCCGGAGGCCGCCAGCTTCTCGGGTGTGATGAACAGGACCTTGGAGGCCTCGGGGTCGCGTGTCATGTCGTCGTACACCGCGCGCTGCTCCTCCCAGCCCATGGACCCGCCCAGGCAGACGGCGGGGATGCCCAGCACGCCCAGGTGGTACACCTGGTCCTGAATGAGGGAGACCAGGGGCGACACCACTATGGTGATCCCGGTGGACAGCACGGCCGGGAGCTGGTAGCACAGCGACTTGCCGCCGCCTGTGCGGGGGATCAGGTGGAGGTGCAATTAGAAGGGGGGGAGCGTGAGTGGGACCAGGCATGTAAAGTGTGCGGATGTCTTTCCGGCTCGAGCCACATCACTCAAAGGTCAGCGAGTGCTACCACTCATATTCCCAGCGGCAGGTCCCGCCTCTGCTGGGCTTGCCCTCGCTTCGTGGCATCCCAGCAGCCTCCAAGTGCAGCCGGCATGCCCCATCCACCAATGAACGCTCATCAACGTGCCTGTGGGCATGAGGACGAATACGTCCTTTCCCGCCAGGCTGGCGTTCATGATGGCAAGCTGGTTGTGGCGGAACCCCGAATTGCCAAACCGCGTGGTGTTCAGGGACCGGAGCTCCCGGCTCCAGGCAAAGGTCTCGCCACGCCATGAGGCGTCGTGCGTCGCGTCCACACGCTCTCCCGCCGCCTGCCGCGCCAGGGCCTTGTCCGGCGTCCAGGCCGGCGGCTGGGGTGGGGCGCCGCCCTCCTCCCAGCCCAGCGAGGCGCCTTGGTGGCTGTAGCTGTTTGTGAGGGGAGGGGGAGCTGTACCGGGGCCCTGGACCCAGGAGCTGGCTCGGTACGGCGCGGCCTGCACCGTCGGTGCCGAGGCGCG
The DNA here is from genome assembly GCF_000733215.1 of Auxenochlorella protothecoides. NCBI lineage: Eukaryota > Viridiplantae > Chlorophyta > Trebouxiophyceae > Chlorellales > Chlorellaceae > Auxenochlorella > Auxenochlorella protothecoides. Next base: position 63,026 of record NW_011934437.1, read on the forward strand.
GGAGGTCTGCTGCCATGGAGGGCCGCCGGTTGGGTTGCCACCCTCGGGGAACTGGGAGGCCGGGCCGGGGCCTCCCAAGGGCTGGGGCCTGGTAGCGGCGTCCGTGCCAGATCTGGACTCCCCTGGCTGTGCGAGCAGCGCAGACTTCTCCTCGCGGAGGCGCCGGCTCTCCGCCATCACAGTCGCCAGCGCCCCGGGGTCGCCCTCGGCGTCCAGCATCTTCTCGGCCGCAGCCGCCAGGGCCGCGGAGACGGCCGCAAGCCGGCGGGCACGCTCCGGCTCCGACAGAGCCTGGGGTGCTGGTGGCGGCGGCGGCGGGGCAGGGCGTGCACGTGCCTGTTCTGGGGGATTGTGTGCTGGCCAGCTGCTGGGCGGTGCCTCCTGGGCAAGCCCCGTGGACTGCCCTGTGATCAGGCCGTCCACATCGATCCCCTCGAAAAAGGCATCGTCGTCGTCCTCCATCTGTGTGGGGATGGGTTCTGCATGCTTTGGAGGCTGACAGACCGCGGGAGGGCAGCTGGGCGGGTGTTGCGCAGGCCGGGTGGGCCGCTGGGGGCATGGGCCGGGTTCAGCCTGCGACCTGCAACAGGGGAAGGGAAGGGGCTGTTTGCTGTCCGCGGCGATCAAAGAAAGTTTCACCCCGTCGATGCCAGTCTGTACTTCGATAAGCCCCGCCCCGGAGGCGAAATGTACCTGGGTACGAATGGCTTGTAGACCGCATGAGCTGGCTTACTCACGGGCCGGAGGAGTTCCAGTGTTCGCTGAGCCTCGCTCTCCGATGCAACACGAGGGCAGCCATAGCCTCTACGATTAGAACGAACTTAAGTTCATCGGCATGCGTGCAGGCATTCATGCAAGCATATAGGAAACACAGCAAGGTCCATCGGCGAGTCACTCACCTCGAGTAGGTGTCGGGAGGCCTCTGATGAGGCAGCGCATACAAGAAACCTGCCAGGAGGGGGGAGCATGTGCCTGTCATTACTATTTCGAGGTTCGCGGAAGTGCATCATGCGCAAGCGTGGGTCTCTATATTCAGCTGCCGGAAATGATTTCGAGCGAGGGCCGTGCTGCGTCGGTGCCCCGCATGAACGCTGGGTCTTTTAAGTGGTTTCTTTCACTGGCCTTACAGCTCCACCAGGTGGGACCCCAACCTTCCCTTGCTACCAGAAACGAAAAAATACTCTTTTCATGCAGGTAAATGGCGCAGGTTACACACAGTCATGAACAACACGATACTGGGCGAGTAGTCAGGTGGGGGAGGTGTCAAGAGTCAGGGGTGGCCAGGCACCGTGTTTCAGGCTGGGCACTAGGCCGCGTCTCAGCGCCAGACGAGCCATTATCTGTATACAGAGGCCTGTGAGGGCATGGTTTAGATGATGGGAAGCAGACCCTCCTTCTTGCCCTGCTTGTTGGTCACCAGGGACTTGTGGATGTGGGGAATGACACCACCACCAGCAATAGTGGCCTTGATCAGGGTGTCCAGCTGTGGGAGGTCAGGTGGAGAGTGTGGGTGCTGAGAGCATGGGAGGGCAGAGGATGCAGCAAGTCTAGCATACACAATATTCTGAGAGGCAGCTGCAACTAGGCAAAACATGGAACAGAACCGATCCCCCACGCACCTCCTCATCGCCACGAATGGCCAGCTGCAAGTGACGGGGGGTGATACGCTTCACCTTCAGGTCCTTGGAGGCGTTTCCTGCCAACTCCAGCACCTCTGTGATGGTGTGGTGGGGGACAGAAATGTAAGTTGAGTGTTGCAGACGCAGAAGTCGCTGGGCCTTTCCCTGAAATTTTGAACCTGGCGCCCAGCTGTCACCTACCAGCAGTCAGGTACTCCAGGATGGCGGCAGCGTACACAGCGGCAGTGGCTCCCACACGGCCGTTGGCCGTGGCACGGGACTTGAGCAGACGGTGCACACGACCCACGGGGAACTGCAGACCTGTCGGGGGGCAGAAGGGGGTTGGTTAGATGTGTGTACCGTTGCCGCGATCCCGCGCCGCAAACGCTTTTCAGATTACAAGAAGGATGTAGAATATCCGAGTAAGGAGTGCCCTGGCCTGCTGTCGGCGTACCTGCCCTGGCAGACCGCGAGATGGGCTTCTTCTTGTCTCCGCCCTTGATGCCTCCGAGGGTGCCCTTGGCTCCCTTTCCGGACAGTCCCTTGGCTCCTTTTCCACTCATGATGGCAGGTTTCTGCGGGGAGTGGGGCGCGAGGTGCGTTGGCAGGCAGCAGCTCGTCGCGGCAACGGAGTCCGGGCCGGGTCGTGAGTCGCGGAACTGAAGCACCGAGACAGCCTTCACACCTGTTGATTAACTACTCTGCAAAGGGTGTGGAGTGGATGATGGGAGAATGCTGGAGCGTCCGGTATTTTTAGTCCCTTTGAAAACGCAGATCGATCGTCCGTTGGGGGGTCATCCCGTCCCGGGTCGATGCAGGGTCGTCCCCCACCATTGAATCGAGAGGACGGGCATGCCCCGCTAAATGAATCGCTTTCCAGCCCATGCGTCTGCGCAAAAGCTCTGAACTCCTCACACATACCCGAGATGTGTGCAAGACCTGGCCCTTCGCCCCGCTTGCGCCCTACCTGCCGACCCATTGTTAACAACGGAGGCAGCACCAGGCCAGCATCAGCACAGCGCCAGCACGGCACGCACGTGCTGCTGCAGCGCCCCCAGGTCCTCATTATCCCTCTCCGAGGCCACCAGGAGGTCCTTCAGGACCGTGCCCAGCCCCCCCGCGTGCGCCGCGCGCGCCCCCGCCGCGGCCAGCACGGCCGGGGGCAGGGCGGCCATGCGCGCGACATTGAGCCCGAAGGAGGCGGTGGCGGCCCCCGGCTCCAGGCGATGCAGGAAGGCGACGCTGGGTGGCGTGCCCCCCCGTTCCAGGACCGCCATGCGCCCCAGCCGGACCGCAACCCGCAGGCCCTCCTCCCGCGCGGCCGCGGCGGGGACCTCGGGGTAGTGCGTCACGAACAGCGTCAGGCAGCGCGTGCGTGTCGCCAGGTGCTCCAGCGTGGCCTGGGCCAGCGCCACGCCGTCCTCCGTGCTGGTCCCGCGCCCCTGCAAGCAGCGGAGACGATGTGCGGGGTGGGGTACCGGGGGTGGTGGGGTGGGTGGCAAAGGACTTACTGCAGGGCCCGGGGGGGGTGGGGGGGTGGGGTGGGGGGTCGCTTCAATCTGTTGCAAGCACCCTGCAACACGACTCCCCTTCCCTTGATCACACCAGCTCGTCAAGGATGACCAGGGAGGCCGGCGTGGCCTGGCTCAGGATGGCCGACGCCTCCCTGCGGGGTGATTGATTGGGGAGGGAGGCTGAGGAGAGGAAGGCTCCGGTGCGGGCCTGAAGGGCTGACGAGGCTGGGGTTTGGAGCCACACACCGATGCACACCCGCCCTGCCCCAGCCACTCGAACATTATGCGCCCCGCTCCCTGGTTTCTTGTCCTCACCCAACCTACCCCCCCCCCCCCCCCCCCCCCAACCAAC
>NW_011934437.1:67538-68963 GCF_000733215.1 Auxenochlorella protothecoides
CCCCCCCCCCCCCCCCCCCCCCCCCCCCCGCAGCAAAAACGACAGCTCTCTGCCCCTCACCCCAGCTCCTCCAGGAAGGTGGACCGACCCAGGGCCAGGTTGTCGGAGGCGCCCATGCGCGTGAACACGGCGTCAAAACGGCGCCAGGCTGGCGGCCTGGGCGGGGACGAAGGACCCCAGCTGGGCCATGATGGCCACCAGGGCCGCGGAGCGGATGTAGCAGCTCTTCCCGCCCATGTTGGGGCCGGTGAGCACCAGCGCGCGGGGCTCGCCGCCGGGGCCGGAGCCCAACGCCACGTCGTTGGGCACAAAGTCCGGACCCAGCTGGACGTCCAGCATGGGGTGCCGGCAGGCTGTGATGGCCAACCGCCCGCCCTCGGGCGAGGCAGGCAGGATGTCGGGGCGGACGTACCTGGCACGAGGGGGGGAGTTGCAGAGAGGGGGTGCGGAGGCGGGGTGGGGGACTCATTGGCGGAGTGTGATGCGTGGACGCTGGGGAGACGCCGCTCTGTGCGGCCCGGCAGAGGAGTGGGTGTGGCGGTATGTCTCCGGGCCTCGCTCATGCAGGGCGGCCCTTCCATCCCGGAGGCCCCCAGCCAGGTCTGCCAACCCCAGGCGCTGGCAGTCCCACGCCAAGCGCATCGCACTCCCCCCCTCCCTTCACACCCACAACCCCCATTCTCACCCGCTGTTCCCCGCCAACGTGGCCAGGCCCAGGAGGCAGTCGAGCTCCGCCAGCGCGTCGGCCGCGGAGCGGAAGAGGGGCAGGTTCACGCTGATGGCGCGCAGCCAGTCGCGCCACGCCTCCTGGCAGGCGGCCGCCAGGTGCTCCTGCGCCAGCTCCAGCGCCTTAATCGCCGCCTTGACTCCGGGTGGGTGGTACCGCACCGACTTCTTCACGCTGGAAACCCGCTCCCAGTCTGAACAAGGGAGGAGGGGGGATGTTGAGGGGAGTTGAGCGGGAGTTGGGTGAAGATGGGCATCTCCGCTTCAGACACAGTCCTTATACTCGCCCTCGGAGCCACCAAGAACGAGGCTGGACCTTCTGTGCAAGGGGGCACACTGTCCCCAACCAATGAGTCCCCCTGTCACACACCTTTGGGCACCCTGCCAACCAGCTCCACAGGGACGTCAATGAGGTAGTCGCTCTGGTTAGTGATGGCGACGTAATCCAGCGCGCGCAGGCCCAGCACGCCGCGCACCGCCGGCAGCTGGTCGTGCAGGGCCTGGCGCGCGGCGGCCAGCCCCCCGCGCCGCGCGTCCACGCCCGCGAACCCGCGCCCCGGCCGGAACAGGCCCAGCCGGTCGTCGGCGGCGGCCGCGGCCTCGTCCACGGGGCCCAGCGCCTCCAGGGCCGCGGCCTGCACCGCCTCCGACCCCGCCCGCGCCAGCAGGGAGGCGAGCAGCGGGCAGAGCGTCTGGGAG
>NW_011934437.1:70123-110141 GCF_000733215.1 Auxenochlorella protothecoides
CGCGCAGCGAGCGCAGCGCGCCCAGCACGGCCACGCACTCCGAGGGGGCGGTGGTGCCATGCAGCGCACGGGTCAGGCCCTTCTCCAGGTCCGGCAGCGAGCGGAGGAGCCCTGGCAGCGCCGCCAGCGGCGCGTGCGTGCAGTCTGAGCGGGGGTGGGGTGGGCGGGGTAGTTGGTGGTCGAAGAGGCGGGCAGGAACAGGCCCGTCCCCCTGCACTCAACAACTTGAGAAGCCTCACATCAGGGACAGGGGCTCTCGCCGCCCTCCAAAGAACCCCCCAGAGGGCCCATCCCCACCGTCCTCCCGCAGCTGTTGCACGGCGTCCAGCCGGGCGGTGATAGCTGCGGCAATCCTCAGCGGGTGGGACACCCAGTGCCGCAGGCGCCGCGCCCCGAAGGCTGTGCGCGTGTGGTTGAGCAGCCAGAGCAGGCTGCCCTTCTCCTGGCCGGTGCTGCTGTTCACCAGCACGTCCAGCTGCCTGGCGGTGTGGGGCCCAGGTGTGGAAAGGGTGGGGAGTGCAGCCGCAATGGCCCGTCGCTGGAGACTGCTTGGCCCGAGCAGGCCTGGTTTCCTTCCCCCCCAAAGCAAGGCGAGGCTCCAGGAACCCAGAGACCGCAAGCACAAACGGCACCTCACTCCCTGGACCCCCCCCAGAACACCCACACTCCCCCCTCCCCGCCGCCGCACCGGAGGGTGTTGGGGGACAGGGCCAGCTCGGCCTGCGTGTTCAGCTGCTGGAACCCGGCGCCCCAGCGCAGCACCCCCTCCAGGTGGAAAGGGCGGAGGTGGTCCAGCGCGTGCGCCAGCGCACGCAGCGCCAGCGGCGGCAGCGCGCCCGCCGCCCGCCCCTGCGCCTCATTCCCCTGGGACTGGTAATCCAGCGCCCCGCTTTCCCGGACCTCGTTCCCATGCGCCTCGTCCGCCCGCCCATCCAGATCCTCCCCCGGTCCCGCCCCGCCCCGATCCTCGCCGTAGAACTCCGCCACGACCCTGCCCGCGGCGCCGGGCGCAGCGTACCGCCCCGCGTCCACCTCCTCGACACGCGCCGCCGGCCCCTCCCCGCCGTCCAGGCAGGCCAGCAGGCGGCGGGTGGGGGCGCTGGTGTCGCTGGGCACCAGGACCTCGGAGGGGGGCACGAACAGCAGGCGCGCCTCCAGCTCGCTCCGCAGCACCGAGTCCCTGGGGAGCGGCGTGGAAGAGGGCGGGGTCCACCGGGCTGTGAAATCTTGTGTGGGCCCGGGCGCATGCTGCAAGGCCCCGCGGCGCCACCGTACGCCTCGCAGGGATGCGGCATCTCGAACGCCATCCTCTGGGACCCAGCCATCTCAAAACAGAGGTGCTCCCCTCGGCACCATCCTCTCCCCCTCCTCACCACACCTGAACTGGGAGAAGAGGACGGCGCCGGTGGCGGTCTCCACGGCCACCATGCCGACCTCCAGACCTCCAGACCGCCCCTGGGCGCCCTCGGCCTCCACGACGCACACCAGGAAGCGGGCGGACCCCCCAGGCTGGCCGGGGGCATCCCCAGGCCTCTCACACGCCGACTCGCCAAGCTCCCCCGCCTGTGGCGGCCGTGGGCTTGTGTGTGACGGGCGCATGGATGAGTAGGAAGGCAGGGATGCAGAGCAGTTGCACAGAGCGGGGGTATGGCGTTCCCGCCGCCACACCCATCATCCACAAACCATCTCCTCCTCCCTCCCATAGCCAAGGAGCCCAGGTGCCCGACCTCCAGGGTAGCACGGGTGTAGAGCTCCGTCATCCTCCTCTGGAAGGGCGCGCTGCGCGTCGTACCGGCGGCCTTGATGGCTGCCGTCTCGGTCTGACGCACGATGCCCACCTTGCAGCCCGCCTCCACCAGCCGCCGCACGTGCACGTGCAGGCGGTGGGCCGGGATTGAGGCCACCAGGTAGTTGTGGTCCGGGAAGGAGAAGACGTTGAGGATGCGGGACGCCGTCTCCGCGTCCTCGCCGAAGAAGCGGAACTTGTACCCGCACTGCACGCATGGGCGGGACCGAGGGGGGGCTTTCTGGTGAGGTTCTGTCAGTGTCCTTATGGAAAACACAAAGGCACAGCAGGATAGCCGTACAGTGGTTATGGATTTCATAGCAATGCAATGGTCCCGTGCAGCGTTGGACTTGAGCTAGACTGCCATTTCCTGGGCCGTAATCCCCGTACAGTACAGTGCAATCGTCGCAGGTCAGTGCCCCCTTGTGCATCCAATTAAAACTTCCTGAATACAGGAAGAAAGACGCTGCAAACTCCATCGCACCTCCACTACCAGCAGGACGCCGGGGTGCTGCCTCTTGAGATCTGTGACCTGCTGCTCTAGGGGTGTCAGCTTGGCCCCGGGGGGAGGGGTCCCGGTCACAGTCACACTCTGCTTGGCCTCCGCCGCTCTCTCTCCTCGAGTCGCAGCCTGACCCGATACCAGCTTGCGCTGGAATCTGTCGTGCAGGACTGCCTGGTCTGGACCATTGCGCTTCTTGGAGGGCGTCTCCTGGGGGGCTGGGAGGGCCTCATCGGACCTGGCGCGCTTGAGGGGCAGAATGGCTACACCACCCCCATCCGAGTGATCAGGTGATCTCCTCGGGCGGTCTTCGCATGCGTGGGTTAGAGTCTCTGCCTTATCTGCGCCATTATCAGCATGGCGCTGCTTGAGTGGAGTCGGCTCCGAGGGAGGCGGTTTCTTGGAGCCAAGGAAGGAAGTGATCGAGCGCTGTATTGGAGCGGAAGGTCGAGCGCCCTTTCGCGAACTCATCCCTCCTACTTCAAGCCATGTGCAGTTTTGTTTCATCCATGGTGCATGCCGCAGGATGGGTGTGAAGGCCTGGCTTAAGAGCCGCATGCATGCTTTCAAATCCGAGTGTTGTGTCGGAAAGATTGCGCGCGCAAGCTCATGGAGTAGTCATTACCCGCGAGGTGGGTCAAGTACAGATGAAGCACAGGGCAAGCAAGCAAAACCCAAAACCCATGACCGGAAATGCAGCAATGGAGGGGTCTGGGTGGGGGCAAGGGTAGGTGTTGTCCACCAGGGCGTGGGAAGGTCGGGCGCCTGGGAAGTACACACCTTCGCCGGTTGTCCTCCTGCCAGAGCCACCCGATGGACCATGCCTCGGCGCCCCTGGTGGTAGGCCTGACAGGCGGTATAGGAATGGGCAAGAGCACCGTGAGTCGCATGCTCGAGCAGCGCAACGTCCCGGTCTTGGATGCTGACCAGGTGCGGGTGTGAGTGGCTGTACATATAGCTCCCTCCTGCCACTTCCCTGATGCCTGCCTCATCGGGATCACAGCAGCCTCGCTGCATGACCGATGGTAGATCCTTTCTTTCGATTGCGGTCATCTCTTTGTCTGTCAACCGATCCTCAGGCCATGCAATTCTACTTGCCTCATACACTCACGCCCATAGCCAGAACTCCACCGTCTTCACAACCGATTCCAAACATAGATGGTGCACGAGCTGTATGCCGCAGGCGGGCTCGCTGTGGAGCCCATCGGTGCCGCCTTTCCGACTGCTGTGACGGGCGGCGCCGTCGACCGCACGGCGCTGAGTGCCTGTGTGGTCGGCAACCCCGCCGCTCTGAGGCAGCTGGAGGACATCGTACATCCCCTGGTAAAGGCCCAGAGGTGTCTTGGACTAAGGCGGGCCGCCGAGTGGGGGGCGGAAGCCGTGGTCCTGGACATCCCCCTCCTGTTTGAGACGGGGGCCGAGGCGGACTGCGACCTCACAGTAGCCGTCAGCGCCCCTCCTCACATCCAGCGCCGGCGTGTCCTCTCTCGGAAGGGCATGTCGCCAGGTTGGCTATTGTTCTGAATCTGAATGGGCTTGTTGATTCTGTTGCACCTGAGCTTGCCTCCACCTCCAGCTGCCGCAAGGATCTGCATCCCGCGCTATCTTTCACTCCCTCCCTGCACAGAGAAACTGGCTTCCCTGCTGGCTCGGCAGCTGCCAGATGCGGAGCGATGCCGCAAGGCAAACGTTGTCATTGATACGGTGAGGGTACAGCATGCGCGTGGACCTTCCCCTGACCGGCTGGACCCTCTGCTTGAGTGCACACAAAGTGCTCGTTGGTGCAGTGAAGTGTGCGAATGACAGGCCGGTATGCACGGGTGGGAGCCACCCACACAAAAACAGGACTGTGACGTCAGGATGCCCACCCCACTCCTCCACCAGGGGTGCAGCCTGAAGGAGACGGAGAAGAGCATCGACGAACTTGTAAGCACCTTTCCCTCCCGCACCCGCAAGGCCTACTCAAAGGTCTCCACCGACGCAGGGTGAGGGACTTGGAACCTGACAGATCCATGCGCGAGACAGCTTACGGGCTTCAAGGGGCCTCACACCTATGGAGGACCGCCATGCACAGAATACGTTTGACCAGTGCGGGATACGTTGTGGCAGGACAAGGAAGGCACAGGATCCTCTGTGGGATCCCTGCGCATGCAGACAATTTCAAGCCAAAGCGGGAGAGTGCACACTTGACTCGGGGAGGGGAGAACTCAATGATCATTCAAAATCTGCCGCGAGCCGCAGTTCGCCAGCATGGGCCTCCGACAGGAACCCGGGCAAGGAAAATGGGAGGGTTCCTCACTCTGCGCCGCAGGTTCGACGGCGTGGTGGAAGACGGGCGCGGCCTCACGCTCCGCGGCGAGGTGGCATTCGTCGTGCTTTCTGGCCTTTGGGACTCTGCGTCCGTTCGGCGCGGCCCCACCGGCTCAGCGCGGCGCCCTCAGCGTGGTATCCTCGGCCCCACCTCGATGACCCGGGCTGCACCCCTGCCCCCGCCGGCCCCTCACTCCGCCTGAGGCATCAGGCGCAGGACGACGGCAGTGGACCCGCCGCCGCCGTTGCAGATGCCGGCCGCGCCCAGGGTGCCGCCGCGGCTGCGCAGCGCGTTGATCAGCGTGACCACGACGCGCGCGCCGGAGCAGCCGATGGGGTGGCCCAGGGCCACGGCGCCGCCCAGCGCATTCACGCGCTCCGGGTCCAGGCCCAGCAGCCGGCGGTTGACCAGGTCCACCACGGAGAAGGCCTCGTTGATCTCCCAGGCGTCCACGTCGGCGGCGGCGACCCCGGCGCGCGCCAGTGCCTTGGGCAACGAGGCCGAGGGCGCCGTGGTGTACTCGCGCGGCTCCCGCGCCGCGTCGGCGCTGCCCAGCAGCTGGGCCAGCGGGCGCAGGCCCAGGCGGGCGACCGCCGCGCCGGAGGCCAGCACCAGCGCCGCCGCGCCGTCGGTCAGCGGCGAGGCGTTGCCGGCCGTGATCGTGCCTGGCGCCGCGTCGGGGCCCTCGGGCCGGAAGGAGGGGCGCAGCCGCACCAGCTTCTCGGGGTCCATCTTGGCCAGGGCCTCGTCCTGTGAAGGTCGAGTGGGGGGGTTGGACAGGAGAGGAGTAGGAGGGATTCAAGGTGGTGTGGAGGCAACTGCTTGAGCGGGATCGATCATCAGGGCGAGGCGACGGCCCAGTGAGTAGCCGCCATCACCGTGCCGAGCAGCATGCAGCGTAGAGGGCGTGCGCCGCGCAGGGTCGTGAGACGCCCCCAGGTCGCCTGCCCAGCTCCTCATTCCTCCTCCCAGTCCCCTTCTACCCTGGGACAACATGCTCATCCGAGTCCACGCCCTCCCAGACCCCCGCCCTCACCCCACCCACCTGCGAGACGACCGCTGTCCCGCGCCGCGTCTTCACCTCCACGGGCACCACCTCCCAGGCGGTGACGCCGCCGGCCTGCGCGCGGCGCGCCCGGGCCGCGCTCTCCAGCGCGTGCGCGTCCTGCTCGGCGCGCGTGATGCCGTGCTCCTCGGCGCACAGCTCCGCGCACTCGCCCATGTGGATGTCGTGGTGCGGGTCCCACAGCCCGTCGGCCACCATGCCGTCCACGAGCTGGGCGTGGCCCAGGCGCGCGCCGCCGCGCGCGGAGGGCACGTAGTAGGGGATGTTGCTCATCGACTCCATGCCCCCGGCCACCGCCACCTGGGCCACGCCCAGCTGCAGGCTGGCGGCGGCGATGGTCAGCGCCTTCATCCCGGAGCTGCACACCTTGTTCACCGTGGTGCAGTCGGCGGAGAAGGGCAAGCCCGCCTTGAGGGCCGCCTGGCGCGCTGGGGCCTGCCCCAGGTTGGCACTGAGTGTGTGTGTAGGAGGTGTGGGTGGGTGGGGGGGCACAGAGTGATGCCGAGGGCGAGGGTTTCGGCAGATGGATTTGTGGTATGGGAGAACAGCGGTGGTCCTAGCGCTGGAGGAGCAGGCAATGCCTCATCTTGCTCCATGTTGCCACCGGACCCGAGTCCCGACACATTCCCATACGTCCAAACCCTGCATGCATTGGCATGCGAACGCATCTCGACTCTCAGACAACAAGTAGACGCACGCGCACCTGCACACGTTGCCCATGTACACCTCGTCCACGTCGTTGGGGCTCACCCCCGCCCGCTCCAGGGCGGCGCGGATGGCGATGCCCCCTAGATCGGTGGCCGACAGGCTGGATAGGCCACCCTGGAAGGATCCCAGGGGGGTGCGCGCCACCCCCACGATGTACACCGCGGTGTCGTCGAGGGCGTCCCCAGGTGTCCCCCTCGCCCGCTTGGACCCGGCCCCGGTGCTCATGCCGGAGGTCTGTTGGCAGGCTATGCCGTTCAGATGTGTCTCCGGCTTCGCGGGCTCCAGGTGCAGGCCCAGGGTGGTGAGCCTGGACAGCGCCCTGTCCATGCAAGACCCAGCCCGCAAGGTGCGGAGGATCCCGGTGCGCATGGGGAAGCACACGGCCTGCAGGACAGAGGATTGGAGGTGGTGGTCCCTGCTGATCTCCCCTGCGCAGCGCCTGAGGGCCAGTGTACGAGCCGAGCACATGGGGCGATCCTGCCCGCGGCATCGCCGCTGAGTGGGACGCTGGTCGGGACTCCGCAGGGCGCGACGGACTGGCACTCTGCCGGGGAAGTCGAGACGGTGGGCGACAGCGGGACCACGATGGGAGGTATTGCCAAGGAGTCATCAATCTGTGGAATTGCTTTGTAATTCTGGGTGCTGTGTCCCAGGATGCCTGATCGGTGAGTGTCCAGGGGTCCTGCCCGTCGAGAGGCAGCACACTCGCCCAGCTTGTGCGCACGATGACGGACAGGTGAGGTGTGAGCTTATTGGGAATACCAACACAGACATCCATGTGTTCGGTGAAATGTAGGCGCCCTCACCTTGTGTCCTGTGTTTGCTATCCGACCCATTTGCTGCCCATGGACTCCCTAATGTCACTCAACAGGGTGCTGTGCCGATACTACTTGGAGGGGACTTGCCGGTATGGCCAGGCTTGCACCTTCTCCCACGACCTCCAGGACACCCCCTCCATGGTGAATGGCAGGCCCATGCTGGCTGTGCACTCCTGCTTGCGCTGGCAACCCCCTGATCACAGGGGCAGTCACAGCGGCCCCACCCACACTGTACCATGCATTGCGACCATCGCCTCCCCGCACCCACGCCACAGGTCTGCAAGTACTGGGCCGCGGGCTTCTGCAAGTACGGGGACAAGGTGAGGTGCCCTTACCATTGTATGCTCCCTCGCCTCGGGGGAAGGTGTGTGTGGGAGACATGGTTGCACATTCCTTGAGCCGAGGTGCTGAGCCGCCCTCCGTCACATCTCCATCAGTGCCGATACGACCACAAGCACCCGCACCGTGCACCCCGCGCCGCGCCCAAGCCTGCCGCCACGTCCGGCACGGCGCCATCCCCGGAGCCCGGTGCTCCTGGACTGGGGTCTGAGCCGCCTGCAAGCCACGCGCTGCTGGCCAGCCTGCCCCTGGACCCGTTTGAGACCGACGCGGGGCAGGGCGCGGAGCCAGGCGCTGCGGCGGTGGTGGACGACGACGCGATGGACGGCCTCGGCGGCTGGGAGGAGGAGGGGCGTGACCCCTGGGCGCAGGCCGCCGCGGACGCCGCGCTGCGCGCCGGCGCCCGGCCGCCGCCCTGGTCTCGGCCCGGCGCGATGGCAGGCGCGATGACGGGCGCGGTGGCGCGGCCGCCGGTCGCCCCCGCCTCCGCCCACGGCCTGTGCCCCGCCTTCCTGGCCACGGGCACGTGCCCGCGCGGCGACGCCTGCGACCGCCCGCACGGCGAGGCCTGCCCGCGCTGCGGGCGGCACGCGCTGCACCCGACGGACGCCGCCGCGGCAGCGGCGCACCTGCGCGAGTGTGGCGCGCGGCACGACCGCCTGGCGGCGCGGCAGGCGGCGGCGCGCCTGGAGTGCGCCATCTGCCTGGAGCGCGTGCTGGGCAAGGCGGAGGCGGGCGCGCGCCGCTTCGGCCTGCTGGCCTGCGACCACGTCTTCTGCCTGGCCTGCATCCGGTCCTGGCGCCAGGAGGGCGAGGTGGACGTCGACACGGTGAGGGGGGGGAGGGGGGTGCTTCGGCATGCGGGCCGGTGGGGACGGCGGAGGGAGAGTGGGGTCGGGGGCATGCTGGAGCTGGCCAGGGCATGGAGGCGCGGTGCAGGGACCGCCGCGAGGGCATGCCAGGAGTGGCGATCTGCTGCCGGCCCCGGAGACACGCCGCCACGGCCCCCCTACAGGCGCTGCGGACCTGCCCGGTGTGCCGGCAGACAGCCTTCTTCGTGACGCCCAGCACGGTGTGGCCGGAGAGCGCGGAGCAGAAGCAGGCCATCGTGGAGGGGTACCGAGCCAAGCTGGCCTCCATTGACTGCATGCACTTTGACAAGGGCAGGGGTGAGGGGTGTGCACGAGGGGACTGGGCGGGGCACCGGCGGGCAGGCGTGTTTCAGGCATGCGTGAGAGGACTGAGCGGGCGGCATGGGGTGCAGTTTGGTGTGCACAGAACAGGGCCACCTCTGCACTGACCATCAGCACTGCCGCATTGCCGACAGGAGCGTGCCCCTTTGGTGCAAGCTGCCACTACAAACATGCCTACGAGGATGGGACAGTGGAGGTAGGCCCATTGAGGGGATGCGGTTGCAGAGGAGGAGGCCAGATGCATGCAGCTCGCTCTTGGAGGCATGCTGAAGGCCTGCAAGCTCGTGCTGCAAGCGTGCTGTGCTTTATGCCTGCATGGCAGCAGCAGCCTGCGCTGCTGGCTTTTAACTCAAAGAGACAAGGCTCCTGTTGACATGCAGAGTGCAAATCCTCCCTTTGCAGGTGCCCTCAAACCGCCTGGCCGCCGATGAGGAGGGCGAGGTGCGCATGCTGCAGCCCATGCGTCTCTCGGATTTCATCACGATAACAGACCGAAGATCGCGGCGGCGGTAAAAGCACTTGCACTACAGGAGTCACATTAGCTTGTGGGTGGGCAATGATGAGGAGGAAGGGCGGTGGCCTTTAGAGAGGCCCAGCAATGTTCAGCACATGGGATCGTGCAGGTGCAACCAAAGCCCCACGCAGCGGACCCCTCAGCCATGCGAGGGTTTGCGGATCTCACAGAGGTCGCTGCCTCGTCACGACCTCCCACCACAGCCTGAGATCGCCCATGAGGCTATACATGGGATGCTTAAAGGTCGCCGGGCGGTTGTGCTCGAAGAAGAAGTGGCCTGTCCATGCAAAGCCGTAGCCAATCAGAGGCACGAAGGGGAGCACTTTGAGGCTCAGGGTCAGCAGCGCCAGGGTGTCGAGGGCCAGGACGATGGTGGTGCCCAGGATGTGCAGGCGCCGGCATGTCCGATTCGCATGCTCCCCTTTGGGATGAGCGGGTTTGTGGTTGGTTGGTTGGGAGGGGGGGGCAGGGTTTGATTGCAGCGGGGCCCATGGGACGTAGCGCCTGGTGATTCACCACAAACCAGCGTAGCAATGTATCGATCCGACCTCACCAAGGTAGAATGGGTAGAAGTCCGCGAAGGTTCCGAAGCCAGACGCTGGCAAGGGGAGACGCTTGTAGTTGGGATTGGCGACGACCATGGCAACCGATGCAGGCCAAGTTGAAGGAAATCCTTGCACAAAATTGGAAACCTGTGCTTTCACTGGACATCCTGTTGTGCTATGGAGAGGAAGTTGCCCGTGCATGCGTGTCGGAACCGGTTTCCGTCTGAATCAGCACAAAGATCTTCGAGTTCCCGAAACAGCGCATGACCAGTACCAGATCATAAGGCACTTTGCACAGCTGAAAATCCTCACATCCTAACTCTGTGTTGTTCAGGAGGCCGGGGTCATTTTAACGATGGATGGCATTTTCAATAAGACCCTGCTGGTCAAAGCCATTGCTCACATCAGAAAGCAGGCAGTGGCCATGTGCTGCACAATACTGGCGTGCAAAAGTATGGAAGGTGGTTCTGAGCTTGTTCAGAGGGATTGTTTATACGCAGAGCTTATTGGGGTGCAGTCTAGGTGTAGACTCTGTTGGGGTGCAACCTGGCAAATGCGAGTTCATTGGTATATGCAAGGGTCTTGTTCCTCATTGGTGGGAGATCTGAATAGGGGACACAGGGGACTGTGGGCGGGTGCTCATGCGGGGCGGAGCCCTCCATTCAAATGTCAGCGTTGAAGATGACCCCGGAGTAGACCTGTGCGCTAGTCCTGGCCGTGCAGTACGCGCCCAACAAGCCCGTGAAAACGCTCAGCGTGGAGCCCACGATCTTGAGGGCGTCGATGCCCAAGAGCACTCCCAGCTCGACGGCCAGGAGACCGGCCAGGCCTGTTGGGAACACGCCGCCCCACCTGGCGAGCATGGCGTTGGGAGAAGGGGGGTTACTGGATGCTCCACACGCCGCATGGTCATCATGCAAAGGGTATGTAATTTAGCTGTGTGTTACTGTGCCAGGTCCTTGCCAAACTTTCTGCTGACTATCGCTCAGTAGCCTCAAGCACTGGATTCACAGCCGCCAACCTCCCACTCTCCAGGCAACACCCGCGCGCACCAGCCGGTGGTGAAGGGGATGCCCTTGTTCTTGATGGCGGTGGCCAGGCACACCAGCATGCCAAAGGTCAGGAACCAGATGCAGCTGCCCAGGAACATGAAGGCGACCACTGTCAGGCACGAGAGCAGGCCTGGATTGGCAAACTGCAATGGAGAGGTTGGCGTGGGAGGCTGGGGAGCTGTCTACATGGGTTTGAGGCTCTTTAAAGGGCCACAGGGCGGCTGCAGGGTTGCAACGTCAACCATGTTTAATGCCTCACTTCTCTCACACCAGCACGTGCCCACAAACACTCCTCGTCCAGCCACTCTACTAACGTCAAGGAAGGGCGCATGCCGGAGCTCTGGTGGGAATATCTTGGTGGACACCACCCCGAGCTGAAGGAAGGTGAGGCCAAAGAGGGCCATGGGAGCAGCTGGGAGAAAGACAGAGACGATGAAGTGCACAGGAGGGAGACCTGGCACGCAGGGCGGGGGTAGGGCGGGTTGGGGCGGGTTGGGGCGGGGAAGTGACGTGATATGGCGGCAGGTGGAGAACCAGAACTGGGTCTGCAGCGGACCTGGAAGTCAACATGTATGCAGAGTGAAGGAGTGCAAGTTGCAGTTGCCCCATCCGCCCATCCAGCTGCCAGCGCTCACCCATGAAGAAGAAGCGTGCCAGGAGCATGCCGAGCGTCACGAGGACCAGGGGGAGCGCTGCGCCCAGTAGTAGGTAGGTCATGTAGAGGATGTGCCGAGCTTGACTGCAGGGACAGGGAGGGGTAGGGGTGGCAGTGATATGCCTTTCCGCCGCCACAGCACAGGTGACCTCAACACATGAGGGGCTGCTGAGGCAAAGTGCCTCGGTGGGCGCATGATAAAGTGTTGGGTCTGGCATGATGCTGTGGACCCCCTCGCTACATGCCTGTTCCCAGGCAGACCCCCATTCTTCCCCACGCACGAGATACTGGGAATAGCGGCTGCAAGGACTGGACCTGCCACCCCAATCACGACTCCGGGGAACATGGCGAGCAGCCAGAGGGTCGACAGCTCGGCAAAGCTGCAAGACATGTTTGGGAGGGGAGGGGGAGGGATTGGCGAGGCTGAGGATGCTGAGCGCCAGGGCAGGGGTGCGCAGGGAAATCACCTGGCCACAGCACGAAGCACCACCTGATCCAGCTTAGAGACGCTATCAGGTGAAGGCACGCAGGACACTCACGTGCGGCTGTGGTAGTAGGCCAGGTAGAAGGGGATCAGGATGTTGGCAATGTGCGACAAGACGGCTGTAATCCACTGTGGGGAGAGATGGTGGAGGACTATCTACTGGCTTCCTCTGCTGCGGTTTGTCAAGCAATGACCGAAGCCCATGTCCAAGGGCAGATGCCGGTTTGCTGCTATTCATGAATTCATCCTCACCCAGAAGACGATGGCGACGGTGTAGAAGCCGGAGCCAATGTAATGTGGGCAGTACCGCACGAACCCCTCCACCAGGATGCCAAAAGAAATGAGGATGTAGCCAGCAAAGAAGAGATCGAAGGAGTGGTTCTTGGGCAGGATGGCAATTGTCTCCCAGTGGAGGATGCACCTGCACAGCAGTGCATGGTTTGGGTGGACTGATTGGCGTGCAAAGGGTGCATTTGTCACAACTCTTAGCCACCTTCCTTCACAGGTGGCAATGCCATGGTTGACAACTATACATTTGTAGTCACCCGGCCCGCAGCGCCCACCTGAGGGACACCATGGTCAGGCAGATGAGGAAGAGGACGACGCTGAGCCACCAGAAGCCGAAAGCAAGAGGGGTCGACCAGCTTGTGGACAGGTAGGGGTTGACGCTGAAGAGCAGCCCGATCAGACCGGTGCAAGTGGATAGCAAGAACATGCTCGGCGAGAATTTCCTGCATGAGATACAATGCGGCAACAGGGTTGGAGGTCCGCGGGCTGAGCAGGGAGCCCTTAAAGTGAACTCCTTGGCTCCTAATGGCGCAATGTGGTTCCATCCTGTCACAGTTGTGTACACTTTGGGGTCATTGGGTACTCTGTGCAAGTCAGACACCCCTCACCTTATTAAGTTGCGCTTGTCGTCCAATTGTGAAAAGGGTTTGAGGATGCGCCAGCCGGTTTGCTGTCCAACCGGCGCTCGGGCGGTCTTTTCACCAGTCTCCAGATCCATTGCCGGTATGTTGTGCACAACTTTATCTGGCATTGGCTCAGGTGCAACCTGTGCGTCCATGGCAAGCAACTACACTCGAGTATGCGACGCCTTCACCCATCGAGATGCCGCCGCAACTGCTCGAAAACCTCTTAGACAACCTCCGAAACAATTGTGGAATAGTATACACTGTTCGAGCGACAACCATAACAATGCAGCCCCTCTGTTTGTCAACCCTGTTATATAAAAATGCCGCTTATCAAACGGTGAGCCCCAACCCACGTGATTATGGCGCGGTGTGTGAGCTGCTCACCGATTGCGCGGTCTCGGCATTTGGCTTTTGGCGCTGAAAGGTTTCAGTTGGATTCGGCGTCCAGATGAAAGCCAAGGAGCGGATGGTAATAGGCCTCGATCCACAACGGTGCTCGCCATAATGAATGCGTGTACCACACACAATGACGACGCGATCGGCAATACGCGACGGCCCAAGGCAACATGAAATCCTGCCATCGATGTACAGGCCATCCTCTGGACCGCCGATGAGGATGAGCATTGTGGGTCTCCCTCGCGACCAGTATGCATTCATGACATGACTCGTCGAGAGCCCTTGCGGCGAGCAGCTCGTCAGCACACGCGCCCAGATCCGCCCCGCCCATGATCTTGGCAACACTCTCATGCTGAGAGGGACTGGATCCCTGCAGGAGCTGCTGGGACGTGAGGTTGGACGACGGCGTGTGGTGCCCAAGCAGGTCGACAGGGCAACCCCAGCCGGGATTGGCCAGGGCGAGGAGAGGCCAAGGGTCATTGATGGACGTGTTGCCGACCCCCCAGCGCCGGGCACCGCCCTCTGTCCCTTGTGCCAGTCCACCCTGAGCAAAGACCCCCAGGCCATTGACGCTCACATTGGTGGGGCCTGCCCTTTGGATGCACCAGGGTGGTCCAGATGCATGCAAGCTGCCTTCTGAGATTGGAATTGATCCGACATCCCTTCATGAGCGCTGTGCTCTTGGATGCCTCATACCATTCGTGGCCCTCTGCAACACAAGGCCCTCCTCCCCAAACACTCACACGCAGAGAAGTGTCTGTTCAAGGAGGCGGCTCGGCGGGGGCGCACCCAGTCCAGCATCAAGTCGTTCGCGGCGGCCCGGGTACCAGCGGGAAGGGATGCTGCGGCTGGGGCAGGCACTGCGCCAGCAAGCACCCCGCCCGGCCCAGCGCCGTCCGGCGCCCCCGACCTCACCCAGTCCTGCAGCCAAAGCCAGACCGCCTGCTCCTTCACGTGTCGCATCGTGGGCCGCTCCTTCCAGTCGCCCCACGCCTGCGACTGTGGCCAGGTGGCGTGCTGTCCGTGTTGGGAGCGAGGTGCAGGGGGAAATGAGGCGCCGGCTTGAGTCCTGGGCCGTCCCCGACTGGCACAATCATGCCCCCGAGTCATGTCTTCCCCGAACCCCACGCAGTCCCAACCCCTTGCCTCCCACCCAGGCGGTGTGCCTGGAGCTGGAGGCCGACAACCCCAGGGACAAACACGCGACGCTGGTGCTGGACGCGGGGTCGGGCGCTGCTCTGGGGCACGTCCCGCGCGAGGTGGCACGCCTGCTGGGGCCCCTGCTGGCCGCCCAGCTGGTGGCGGTGGAGGGGTGTGTGCTGGAGGCCCCGGCCTCCAGCCGTGCCTCCGTACCGGTGGAGTTCCAGGTGGGGGCGGCCGGGCGTTGGGTCGCGTGTTTGTATCGTGGTGGATGTGTGGGTGAGGTCGGAAGGGGGGTGATGAGGGCCGGCTGCCAGAGCCACCACGATCCTGTGGTGGGAGGGAACTCCCCCACACCATCCCCACCCTCGACAGGATCACACTATCCCCAAGCACACCCTGGATCAAACCCTTGCAATCCCCAGGTGCAGCTGCTGTCCGACCAGGAGGCGGATGTGCAGGCCGTGGCCGCCGCGGCGCTGCGCCTCCAGGCCGCCACGCAGCCGGCCGCCAGCGGCGACCGCCTGCGCGCCAACTTTGACCGCGTGCTGGAGGCGGTGTGGCGGGAGGACGCGCGGCTGCTGGACCGGGAGGAGGGAGACTTCCGCGAGACCTTCAGCGTGAGTGTTTGAGTGTGTGTTGAGGGGGCCCCTGAGAGGCGGGTAGGTGGGTGTGATGACGAGGCGGGAGTGTGCATCAGGCGGGGTGTTGTGATCTCTTGACCGGATCTCCGGCCCCGGCCGCCCTTGGGATCACCCCCACCACGCACACACACACACCGCACCCACACACAGGCGCTGACGGCGGCGGCCGCCGCCCTCTTCCTGCGCCTCTTCCTGCGCAAGGGCCCCTGGTTCCGGCTCCAGCGCCTCGACTACCCCGAGGTCCCCGACGCGGCCGCCGCGGTGGGGGAGCTGTGCGCTGCGGGCCTGGCGCAGACCCGCGCGTCGCCGGCCGAGGCCGGCGACGCCGGCGCCTTCCACGACGTCGCCGCGCTGGCCGCCGTGGCGACGGCCCGGGAGCTCCAATTGGCCTGCGCGGGGCTGGAGGCCTGCGCAGGGCCAGGCGCGCGGCGGACGGCCATCCAGCCGCCGAGCCGACGCGCCGCGCTGCTCCGGCGGCTGGACGCCGCGGTCGTCGCGCACGGCGAGGCGGCGGCTGCCGGCGCGCTGCTGCGCCAGACGGGGCCGCTGGTGCGCGTGGCAGCGGCGGCGCGGGCAGTCGTGACCCGCCTCCAGCGCCTCTTCTTCCTCTCCGAGGACCAGGGCCTGTCGCACTTCCTCGCCGCGCACGCCGGCGCGCTGCAGTACCCGCGGTACCTCGTGCACCGCCAGCAGGCCGTGTGGTCCAGCCGCCGGCAGCTGCTGGAGTACGAGGCGGCGCTGCAGGCCGCGGCGCGCCTCATGGACGCGCTGGAGGTCCGTGGAGGGTGGTGGCCCCGGGCCCTGCATGGCCCTGTGTGTGTCTTGGCGTGGCGCACGCAGGGGGGGCAGCCCATGGACTGCATGCAGGGGATTGGCTGTGGGCAGGAGGGTCAGACATAGCGCAGACCCGATGCACCCCTCCCCTGCCCTCCTGCTGCAGGCCGGGGATGAGGCGGCCGCGGAGGCAGAGCTGGAGGGCATCTGGCGCAGCCTGGACGCCAACCGCCACAAGCAGCTGCCCAGCCCTCTCAAGCAGTCCTTCTCCAAGCAGTCCAGCCTCCTCTTCCTGTCCCGGTTCCAGGCAGGCAAGAACGAGAGGGTGTGAGCCTCGAGTGTCGAATCTGAATCAGCACTCGGTCCCTACGGATGGCCTAGCCAGTACCGCGTCGCCATTGGCCCCTCGAAAACGCGTGGCAACACTCCTCCCTTCTGCACAAGCACAGGCTGGGTGCACTGCCTGATGGCGACGGCGGGGGTGTCGCTGCTGGAGAAAAAGCGGGAGTATGTGCTGGCCATCGAGCGCCTCCAGCAGCTGCTAGGTGGGACGCCACGGAAGGGAAGCGGTGGAACTACCAAGAGGAGTGGAGTGCATCCCCACTCGCCACACCAAGGCGCCCACCTCACACCCCTGCATCCTCTCGTTTCAGGCGGCGTGTACTGCGGGACGAGACGGGGCGACTGGTGGATCCGGCTGTCCATCAACCTCGAGCACCTGGGGAGGGTGGGAGAGGCGCTGGAGATGGCGGAGGCCGGCCTGGCCGACGACTGGCTGAGCCACGGCGACCGCCTGGCCCTGCAGCGCCGCGTCCTGCGCCTGGGTGGGTGCTCGGTCTGTGATGGGCGGGGGGTATTCAGGATGCCACAAGAATGGGAATGGGAGTCTGGGAAGCTGGGAATGCGCGTGCAGCGCCGGTGTTGAGGGTTTCGTGGGTTGCAAGACCCTCCGTTCTCCCTCCATTCACGTCTTTCATTGCGACGCTCCCCTTCTCAATCCATCACACTGCCCTGTAACCTCCCAGCCAAGCCGCCCCGGCGCTGGAAGAGGCCTGCCTGGGCGGGGAGCGTGGCGCCGGAGCCCAGGGAGGTCAGGATCGTGCAGCGACCCATGGCCAGCATCGTCGGGTTCAAGAGCAGATTCATGGGCCTGAGCGGTGAGCCGTGCACGGTTGAGCAGCTTGCTCTTCAGGTGCGTGTATGCTTGGGGGAGGGGGGGGGAGGGGGGGGGAGGGTGACGGTCCAGGAGTGGCCTGCTCTCATGGAAATCTGCCATTCAAACTCTGAGGGCCTGCGCGCCTGCACGGAGTGTCTTATTTTGGACCCCGACCCTTACGCCTTGCAACCCGAACATCATGCAGCACTATGCCAGAGACGAGGCAGGCGGCTGGACTGGGTGTCACTGCGAAGGCGGCATCTGGTCGACCTTCTTCTCCCTGCTCCTGTGGGAGGCGCTGTTTGCCCCCGTCCCCGACGTGTTCAGGACCCCGTTTCAGTCCTCACCCCTGGACCTCAGGACCGAGAGCTTCTACATTGGCCGCCAGGTGGGGTGCAGAGTGGCTGGGCATGAGGCTACAGAGAGAGCTCTGTTTCTGTCTGAAAATAATGGAATCCTGAAGTTTGCCAGACCTGCCCTCCAGCGAGTGGCACACCCCGTGATCATCGGCAACGATCTGATGTAATAATTCCACCTCCCCAGGACCTGATCGAGCGGATCCTGGGGGAGATCGCGGCAGGCGGCGTGGAGGAGCGCCTGCGAGCCGTGTGGGATGCGCACTGCGGGGAGCTGTGCGCCGGCATTCGGTGGGACCGCTGGCCGCTTGAGGAGCTGCTCACCGTCGCAGCCTGCGTCGGGGGCAGAGGCCTAGCGGTGGTGTGCCGGCTGCTGGCTGAGGATCACTCCGGCTGGGCAGGTGAGGTGTGGGGCCCTGGTTTGGGAGGCTGGCTGGGGGGCTGGCATGAGGTCATTGGTTTGTTGGCAAAGTCCTTCTCCCCACCTGCCTCGCAGCAATTTCACACACAACCTCCCCCCCCCACACGCTTGCAGGAGGTATGCCGGACCTACTCCTCTGGAACCCAGCTCGCCTGAAAGCCAAGCTGGTGGAGGTCAAGGGGCCCAGGGACCGCCTTTCTGAGCAGCAGCGGGCATGGGCGCATGCGTTGACGCAGGGTGGCCTGGAGGTCGAGGTGCTCAAGGTTGTGGAGCCCAAGGCTTCCAAGAAATAATTACAGTCGTTTTACACATACACCATATGCACATTTCATTCAGATGTGACACTTTTGTGTGCTTGCCTTGAGCTCGGCATTTGCGGCTTTCCAGGCCTCAGTCAACTGATGATCGACAATAGGGGGTGTGTCGGTGTGGCAATCCACCGGCGGTGTCGGGGGTTGGAGTTCGCGTGATCGGATGGATCTCGCGCACACCTTGCCTCATTGAGAATTGGCATAGTTGCTTGTAGGAATTGAGCATAGGATACCCGCAAAATCCCAACACTCATGCGCTGACGAGGGAGAACGCCTGATCCAGGCGCATGGCGAACGCGCAACTCTCCCAGAAGCTGGGCCAGGCCCTTGCACAGCAGTTTGAGAAGTTTGCGAACGTAGTTGTGGTGAGCAGAGTACATGGAAAGGATCGAGTGCTTGCGTACTGCGACAGTGAGAGAGTCGTGCACCCTCACCCCTGGCTCGCCCACCCACCGCAGGAGACCGGGCACGTCCATAACGATGACCAGCTGCAGAGGATCCTGGCAGGCCTGAAGGTTGTTTCAGGACAGTAAATTCAGGGCAGAGGATCTATTGGGGACGTCCTGAGCCCAGCAGAGGGCTGCTCGTCCTGTAGCAAGGGCGCAGGTGTCTGCCCTCCCCGTTTTGATCGCAGTCGATCCCTTTCCAACCTGTAGGGTGCCACCCCCGATGCCAGCGAGACGGCATTCGTCGACATCCTGCGGTGGAGGATCGGCCAGCTCACCAACTCGCCGGGGGGCAGGACGGACGCCCTGGTCTCCAAGCGCAGGGTGAGGGACGTGCTGTGAAGGGAGCATGGAGTTATCCTGGAGACCGCAGACCTGCCACCGGCATCAGAGCTGCTCACCACACACCCCCTCTCGCAGATGTGGACGGAGATCATGTTTCTGGACGCCGCTATCCAGATCGCGGGGGATAGGGGAGTGCTGGCCGAGGGGCAGGCCAAGGAGATCGAGATTCTGGCCTTCGACTGGATCATCAACGGCGAGAAACACGTGGACTCGCGCTTCCCAGACCTCATCCCACTGCGCGACCGGGTGGGTGGGTGGTGGGGCTACGGCGCGGCAGGGGGGCTACGACGCGGCAGGGGGGCTCGTGATGGCGGTCACCCTCCCCGGCTTGCTGTGCAGGAGTCCAGGGCGCTCACCACCCCACCACCCTCTGCCCATCCGAAACCAGGTCATGACCAAGGCGGCTGAGCTACTGGGCGTGCTCTCGGCCACCAGCCTGGACAACATCACCGCGCGCTTCCTGAAGGAGGTGGGGTCCCGCCTGCAGGCCGACTCCGCCTCCTTCATCAGGCAGGAGCTGCTAAACTTGTGCAACGGCCTCCGCTTCATCAGGCTCAGGGCCGGCACCTCCGAAGAGGTACGCATGAAAAGCTGGCTTGGATGGGTTGAGATTGGGGCCTGCAGCGCTGGTGGCTCGATGAGCATGGCGGGACATGTAGGGGTCCTCGCTGCAGCTGGACCCCATCCCTCGCAACCCCTCACCCACACCCCTCTTTTCTCTCAGCTGCGTGCATCCATCGCCTTCCTGGAGGCCGCCCACCCGCTCAAGCACGTGGCCTCCGACAAGAAGTCTCGGGTGCAGCAGAGCATCTGCGACATGCTGTCCTGCATCCTGCAGCCCATCGTGGACGGCGCCGACGCAGGGTGTGTTTTGGGGGGTGGAGCGCTGGGCCAAGGGTGGGGAAGGGGGGGCGCAGGGCGTGCTCCAGGCGCTGCGACAGCCCAAGCGCTTGCGCAGAATCTACTGCCCGGCGCCGACCCGGCCCCTGTCTCTCATTCCCTTGCTCTCTACCTACCCCTTGCCCCTCCTTCAACACCACCTGCAGGTCCTTTGGCGCCGGCTGCGATCAGGGCCTGATCCGGCGCTGGTTCACGGTGATCTCGGTGCTGCGCCTGGACATCCTCAAGTGGACCACCAAGCAGGCCAAGCAGGCCAGCGCGGGGCTGCCCCTCCTCACTCTCCTCACCTGCATGGAGACCGACAAGCAGATGCTGGCCAACGTGGACGGCATGGTGGACCTCCTCCAGCGCCAGCTCAAGGTAAGTGGTGAGGTCAGGGAGGTCTTGAAGGAGATGCGTGACGACCAGCGACGCCCAGACTTCCCACACGGACCCCACACCGCGCCCCGAGACTCCATCTTAAGCTCAAATCTCTTGCAGGACAAGAAGAATGCCGGCGTGGCCGCGCTGTGTATCTGCAGGTGCGTCTGCGCCTACGTGCTCAGATTTGCGGGGCGCTGGGACGGCGCCACCGTCTCCAAGTGGGTAGCGCGGGCCACCAGCCTGGTCCTGCAAAACTTCTCCAAAGGAGGCCTCCCCGGCCCGGAGATGCAGGTGATGCGGGCTGGTAAAGGAGCGTATGTTGTGTGTGGGGGGATGTATGGTATTTGGGCCAGCCCACATTGGCGCGCCCGGAGGCTGCCAACCTCATGCCTGAGGTCGGGTGGCCTGAGTGGCAGGATCATGCTCCGCTCGTGGTGCAAAGGCCAGACCGCGAGGGTCCTTGAGCACTCATCTATCGTCACCCTCGTCTGCACGCATCCCATACTCCGCAAATGTACCCCGGACCCCCCGGCCCTCCCTCCCCCCCCTCGCAGGAGCTGGTGCGAATGCTGTGCGTCAACATCACCAAGCGCCTGCCAGAGCACGGGTCGGCGCTCATCACCGACCTGCTGCAGTACGATGGCGTGAACATGAACTGGGAGGCCTGCATGTCTGGCGTGTCCGCCATCCTCACCCTCCTGGCCGAGGTGCCGGCGCGCCTGGCCGGCGCCAACGACCCCGTCCACCTGCCGGCCACCGCCGGGGTGAGACTCGATGGGGCAGGGATGTGGGAATGGGTGTCTGGGAATGACAAGGCCATCGTGCATGGGACAAGAGGTGAAGGGAAGACCATGCAGCCAGGGCATTGCATCGCACGGGACCCCAAACCCTCGGCGCCAGATGTTACCTCAACCACCTCACACTCATTTTCTCCCAGGAGCTGGAGCGGCTGGGCGGCACCGCCTGGCTGCCGGAGAATTACGACCTGGACCGCCTCCTGCCCCTCATTGAGCAGGGTGGGTGGGTGAGGTGGTGTGGTGGAAGGGCACTGCAGACCAGGAGTACTTTTTTATGTGCTTGCTTTACGTAACCAGGCTGTAAGTTTGTTGCACTTGCCCCCATGGAATTCCATCACTCCCCTCCAACCTCGTAACCTTGCCATGCACAGGCTACAACTGCCTGGATGCCCTGAGCATGGGGCCCGCCCTCTCCGCTCTCTCCGTGTCCCTCAGCAAGGTCATCCAGCAGGCGCACAACCTGCACGGCCACTCGCGCTTCAGCACCACCAACAGGTGCTGTGCCGGTGGGACGCTGGGGTGGAGTGGAGCCTGTGTCGCTTCGTGCACTTCAAGCGATGCACCGCCAGGTGCCTGGGTGCAGCGCTCATGCAACCCTGACCCCACCAACTCTCACCAACCCCCTATCCGTTCCCAGATCCTTTGGCGATGTGCCCGGGCGGGAGCGGGTCGGCGCGCTGCCCGTCTTTGTGGCCGCCCTGCAGTGCCTGCCGTTTGTCGTGCCATCCCACTGGGCCGACGGCCGCCTTTGGGAGGACCTGCCGGCCTATGCCATCCACGGCGACCCCGCCATGCGCAAGGTGGCGTGGGGGGAGGGACTCTGTGTGAATACGGAGGACGAGGTACCCCAGGGCTGAGCCGTCCCAGCAGCTTGGGGGAACAGATGTTTGGTGCCTTGGCTGGGTACATGCTTGCATGCATGCATCCGGCCCCGGCTGCTGCATCGACGCTTGCCCAATCACAACCCCCAACAGGTGGCGGTGTTGGTCCTGCACCGCTGCCTCACGGGCCTGCCCTCCAAGCGCGACCAGCTGGTCAGCAGCATGGCCTCCTTCTGCGTCCGCCTCCCTGATGACCTCCCAGAGGTATGAAGGGAGTGAGGACAGACTTCTGGGCATGTGGTTCCCCGACGTGAACGCCGTGGCGGCTTGGGCCCGAGCGGATCTGTTTAACGGTAGAAAATCCCATCTGCCTCCTCTCCTTCCATGTCACAGGCGGTGGAGGAGGTGCTGGGTCTGTTGCTGGCCCTCATGCGCAGCTGGATGCAGGCAGCGGCCGGCGAGCGGGGCGCCACCGCAGGGTTGACCAGCCTCAAGGCTGTAGAGGCCGCCGCGTTGGCACTCCTTTGCGCCAACAGCACCCAGGTGCGGGGCCTGGCGCTCCAGCTGGCCCGCCTGACCAAGGACCTGCACGGCCTGTCGACAGCGGCCGCCGAGTCGGAGGTATACGGCGGCGGCGGCTCGGTGCGCCCCGCCCGGTCCGCGCGCCGCCAGGTCTACGTCCACGACATCTTCCAGGAGTGAGTTTGGGTTGTGTTGTGTGTTGGGAGGGGGGTCTGAGAAGAGGATGGATCTGGGACATGGAGGTAGAACTGGCTGATGGGGGCGAGCAAGGGGTCTTTGGCCAGATGTGTGCCGCCATCACCTAAAATTCGTACATCACGCCTACCCTGGATGCGCAGGCAGGGGCCTGCGGTGGTGAGGGAGTGCTACTGGGACATCGGGCGCTGGTCCGACATCTGGCGGCTGTGGCGGCCGCTGCCCCCCGGCCCGCTGACCCTGGAGAGGTGCATGCGCATCAGCCAGTCCAACGAGGCAAGGCTGCTGGGCTGTTTGGGAGGTGCAGTGGTGTGGGGGGAAGGGTGTTGTGCATGCATTCTCCATGGGGGCAGGCTGCCACCATGTGATGTTCAATGAATATCAAGGATGGTCTTGGCCCTGAGACGCATCACAGTTGTCTCCCCCCACCAACAACCACCGCAGGACATCTTCCGCTGGGCACGCATCATGTGCGAGATCTTCAAGGAGGCCTGGGCCCGGGTGCAGGACGTGGCACAGCTGGCCCAGATCGAGATCGCCATTAAGCTGCAGGTCAGTGTCGGGGCATGACGGTGGCAGATACTGTATAGACGCCAAGGACTTGATGCGAGGGGGGGGGGGGGGGATGCGGGGGGGTGAAGAACAGGCGGTGGTGCCAGAAGCAAGCAAGAAATGCCAGAGTGCGCGCCTGCTGTTTTTAGTGCCACCCAGAGGCTAATCTCCCAGATATTTTGTTCAACACAGGCGCTGACCGTGCTGGACTCGGCGGGGCGCCCGCCGCTGCCGCAGGAGGGTCGGTATGCGCCCACGGCGGTGTATTGCCTGGCGCTGGCCGCCGGCCCCGCCTCCGTCCCCGACCCGCCGCGCGAGACGGTCTTCTCCAAGAGGTGCGGAGGTGTGGGGGAGGGGGCGTTGACCCTGTGTGGGCGGGTGCCGGCCGGGCTGCCAATTTTTACGTGTCAGGG
Organism: Auxenochlorella protothecoides; assembly: GCF_000733215.1. Classification (NCBI taxonomy): domain Eukaryota; kingdom Viridiplantae; phylum Chlorophyta; class Trebouxiophyceae; order Chlorellales; family Chlorellaceae; genus Auxenochlorella; species Auxenochlorella protothecoides. The sequence continues at coordinate 93,563 of NW_011934437.1, forward strand.
AAACCCATCCCTTGCCCTTTGACGCACGCGTTTTGCATCCCTCCTCCCATCCCTTCCAGGGACTACGTGCGCCTGATGGTGACCAGCGTGCGCGCGGGTCTGGACTTTCACCAGTCCATCGCCGCCATGGCGCTCGGCAATGTGCACCCCACCTGCCAGTCGCTGGTGGTGCAGGAGTGCATGCTGCTCACCGAGGACTACCTCGTCGACCGCCAAATGCAGCGCGTGAGTTTGGCTCTGGGGGTTTAGGTTCCTCGCCCTTTCCTCTCTTTTCTTTTGTTTGGGTGTGTGTGTGTGTGCGGTCAGCAGTTGCGGGGCAGTGCCTGTGGTGCGGCTCCCAGCAGGCCCCAAGGTGCAGAGGAAAGAGTTCTGATGCACATTGGCCACGCTTCTGCCCCTCACCTGCCCTCATCAGCTCACGTTCCCTCTCATTCCCCAGAGCATCAGCGTGTCGGTGCCCGGCATGGGGCGTGCGCACAAGCTGCGCCGGGACGACGTGAGGCTGACGCATGCCCACATCTACCGCGTACTGTGCGCCAACCTGCCCCCCATGATCCTGCAGACCAACCAGGTGGGCGCTTGATGGGTGACATGTGGGAGGGGGAGGGGAGAGCGGGATGGAGGACACACTCGTCATCCAGGCGCTGGATCGGCCGGCTGCTCACGGCCTCTGCCCAACTTGGCAGCTGCGTCTGCTTTGGGCCACCTGTCTGACGGCACGGGCGTGCACCCGCCCATTCTCTTGCCCCCTCGTGTCTCACCCCTGACCGCCCACTCCTTGCAATACCTACATGCAGATGCTGCGCGGCAAGCTGGTGCAGTTTGTCGCGGAGACGGCACGGCACATCAACACCCTGCCCGAGCTGTCGCCGGAGCTGCAGCAGCTGCGCCACTGCCTCTGCACCGTGGCGCGGCAGTGCGCCATGCAGCTGGCAGACGCGCTGCCGCAGGACTTCACGGCCGACACGCGGCGAACCCTCTTCGACATGTTTTCCAACTACTGCGAGGAGGGGACACCAGGTGGATGGCGGGAGGCGGGTGGCTGGGGTGTGGGGAGGGAGATTCAGTGCTGGAGAGGGGAGGAGTTTGCAAGTAGGAAATCGTTTCGAAGAAGGGGTCTGCTCGCCTATACAAACACCCGTGCCCCCGCTCCAGCCTTCAAGAGTTCCCCCTGCCAAATTTCACCCATCAAACTTCCCAATCAACCTGCGGAAAACCATGTACTCCGCGCAGGTCAGTTCCGTAGCGAGCTGCGGCGTGGCGTCCTGCTGGCCAAGTCCAAGATCAAGGACCCCGACCTCGCCCGGCAGATGGAGGTCGACATCCAGGGTGCGCAGTGGAGGACTGTGATACGACGCGCGCAGGGCACTGCGCGCTGTATCGTCGTCCTGCCAGAGGCTATCGATTGTGTCTCAACCCATAATCTCCCTCCTTTCTACCCGCAGGCGCGAGCGACAACCTGGAGTTCAGCGCCTACCTGGGCATGGCCACGATGCTGCGCGGCGCGCTGTTCAATGCAGACATCCGCAACCCCCACGGCCGCATCCTGACCTGGATCGACAGGATGCTGGCCAAGCCCCAGGTGGAATGTTGTGGAGTGTGAGGGGGGGGAGGTTTGAGCTGGTTGGGAGGACTCCGTGGGGTTACGGATAAGCATCGCAGCTCCATCGTGAAGGTGCGCAGAACTCACTCCCCTCCCCCCTCCGCTTTCCCCGATGCCTCTCCCCGCATCGTCAGACGCTGCAGCCGGGAGCCCAGGGCCGGCACTGCTGGGGTCCGGACACACACTGGGTGGGCTGCGCCGCTCTGCGCAACCTGCTGACCTCCAACCCTGAACTGGCTGCTGTCTACGTCAACCGCTCTTACTCCAAGGAGCTGGCCGTCGCCTCTGGCTTCTTCAAGGCAAGTATTGGCAGTCGGGCTTTGAGTTTGGGGCTGGGAAAGCTGTGTTCAGCATACATACAGTGGTCTGCAGGCACGCTGGGGCTCACTGGTCAGTCTGCGGGGCTTGTGAGTCAGAGGGGAGACACTTGAGCTCAACTCCACAGTATCAGTCACGTGGTTTATTGCAGGAACTCCGGGACTCTGACGACTCCCAATCACAGTCTCGGCCCTCCTTCCCCCTGCCCGCCAGGTGCTGGCGGAGGTGTATGGCACGATGAGCGGCGTGTTGCCCCTCCAGCGCCACATCCTCGTCAGCCTGGTGCTGCACAAGGTGGCGGACGCCGACCCGGGCATCCGCTCCGCGGCGCGCAGCCTGCTGGGCATCATGCGCCAGCACGCCTCGGTGGGAGAAGGAAAGCCAGCACACGAGGTGGAGGCGCCGGAGGAGGTGAGGGGGGGGCCGATTTGGGGAAGGGGACTGGCAGTGAGTGCCTGGGAGAATTGGGAGTAAGGGTACTTGGGAATGCAAGGGCCTCTCTCCATCGAATATCTTACATCAGGATGGATGCGAGCAAGCCGTGCCACCCTCCCAAGCCTGTGCCCCTCTTTCTCCGGTTCCTGTTGCAGTCTCCCGACGCCCTGGTAGTGGTGGGTGCCCTGACGGTGTCACAGAAGGCGTACCAGATGTCTCTGTCGGCCCAGCTGGCGGAGCAGTACACCAGCATCGGCGAGGCCTTGGCCATCGAGGTGCTCAAACGACAGCTGACCAACGACACCGGTGCGAGGAGGGGTGTGAGGAGGTGGAGGAGACGAGGGCTCTTCTGGGAAACGGACTTCAGAAATGGGGTTTCCTGGCGTGGGTCTGAAACCATGACGACTCTTCGGAGGGCCATGGTCCGAGGGCGGCCCTCCAGATGCCAAACTACACCGATAATACCCCTCCTGTTTTGCATATTACATCACTGTCAACCCCTCCGTCCCTCCCATCACACACCACACCAGACTCCGAGGCGCTGCTGTGCCTCTGCCCCTGGCTGGCCAGGATCACGCTGAGCACGCAGTGGCAGGGCGAGTGGGCGGAGGCCTTCCTGAACCTGCTGTTCGAGACCACCACCAAGCGCAGCAGCCGGCATGGGTACCAGATCCAGCAGCTCTGGTCCACCATTGCCGAGAATCGCCGCAATGTCGTCCCCGTGCTGGAGTTCCTGCTCAACAAGAGCCTGCAGGAGAACCACCAGAAGGGTGAATGTAGTGTTTGTGAGGTTGAACCTGGCTGCGCTGAAGGTGGCATGGGCGACCGTTGACGCCTGGTGTCTCTTTGGCGTCGTCTTCCCCTTCACACTCCTCCACAATCCCTTCCCCCCCCTCGCACCTCCGGCAGCCGAGCTGACGACGTTCAGGACGGGGAAGCAGGCGGCGCTTTTCCTGGCGCGCATCGCGCCGCGGCAGACCATTGAGCACCTGACCTACGAGCTGGAGAAGCAGATCGAGGAGGAGCACCCCTCCCTGGACGCGCGCACACCGTCCACCCCGCAGACGCCCAAGGCGAGGCTTGGGCCGGGTGGGGTGGGGAGTTGTACGACAGCGCCCTGTCCCCTGGGTTCTGCTCTCCTGCCTGGAGGCACGCAGAGTCGCGCACACTCGCCCGCCCACAGATCCTGGAGTACCAGAGCACCATCTCCAGCCAGAAGAGCGAGGCCATGGACCAGTACCTGTGGCGCAAGTCTGGGCGGTCGGAGGCCTCGTCCACCAGCTTTGCTGGCGAGTCGGGGGTGGGCCGGCACACCTCACTGGACGAGAAGAAGGCCGGCTCCGAGAACTCACGGTGAGCCATGGGTAGAAGGGGCCAGTGCCGCGCCCCTGCACGCCCGCCGGCATCACAGCACCTGGCACTGACGGCATTCCCACCGATTGGACCCTTATCCACCCCCAAAACCAACCAGGGTCTACCTGACGCGTGCTGAGGTGGCGCTCATCTTGCTGAGCGAGGTCGCCATCGAGCAGGACGAGGAGTTCCGGCCCCACCTCCACGTGCTCCTGCATGCCGCCACCCTGAACTCAGGTGGGCGAGCGGGGGAGTTGAGGGCTAGGGAGAGGTCGGCAGCAACTCAGAGTGTGTCTTGCTGGTGCTGAGAGTGCAGCGTGCCCTCTGCTGACCTCTCACCCTCATCCACACCATCTCTGCCTCATCCACCCTCCACTCAAAGCTTGACCCCCTCTCCCCTTCCACACTCTGTGCCTTCCTTCCCTCGCAGACAGCTCGAGCCTGCTGGTGCGGAGGGAGGCGGCGCGCCTGCTCGTCTTCCTGCTCTACAGCTTGGCCCTGAAGCACCTCGGCCCCGGCGCGGACCGGCGCTCGGGCGAGTACGCCACGCTTTCCTCCCTCATCGAGGCGCTGCAGGCCAAGGACGGCGAGCCCCTGTGGCAGCGCGAGCGCCCCACCCTGGTCAACCCCTTTATTCCCAGCGCAGCCATGGTGGCCTCCTTCGTGAACAAGGGTGAGGTGGTGGTAGGATGCGGGGGCAGCTGGACGGGTGGGGCACTCAGCCATGCCCACATGCTGGGAGGCCATGCCTGACGCTGCTATGCTGATGATGGCAATGACGGACATAACGTCTCACTCCCCTCCCACTTGCATGCTCCCTCTAAAACTCGAAAACCACACAGTGGTGCGCTGCTTCCACTTTGACACCGACCTGCGCGAGCGGTGGTGGGGCGAGGCCCTCAAGTGGGCCTGCGCCGCCCACTCCCGCCACCTGGCCAGCCGCTCGCACCAGGTGTGGATATCTCCGAGGGGTAAACACCAGATCACCTGCTTGCATGCCGCCTGAATGTGTGCGATTCCTGTCCCACAAGATTTAGCTCTTTACCTCCAGCCTCTTCCCTCCTTCCTTCTGCTCCGCCCGCCTGCAGATCTTCTGCGCGCTGCGCCCCACGCTGAGCAGCCTGTCGTGCAATGCCATGCTGGCAGCGCTGCAGAAGTGCATGATCAACGCCGACCTGCAGGTGCGCAGGGCACAGGAGTGGGTAGGTGCTCGCATGTCCGCTCCCGCACAGCCTCACACCTGCCCCATGTGTTGCCTCAGAGGCATCCATGTGTGTGCTCGGACCGACTCCCCCTCCTCATGTCATTCACCGAGTGTCTCAGCACACTCACGCCTCGCCTCGCCCTGCGCTCCGCGCAGAAGCTGGACACGGCAGTGGAGGTGTTGTGCACGCTCAAGGAGCTGCTATCCAACATCGAGCCCGCCAAGTTCCTGCTCTACCCCCAGCTCCTCCTCGCCGCGGTCTCCCTGTTGAACAGCAGCGTGGTGAAGATCGGGGAGCTGACCATGGCCGTGCTGCTGGAGGTGAGGAGGATTGGAACAAAGGATTTGACCCAGGGGGGCCCAATGAGATACTCAATTTTTGTCCGCAGTAAAGGAGGCGGTCATGCCATAATGATCTGCCCGTCACGGGCGTCGATTCTGGAAGTCAAACCTCCACACACCCTGGCCCATGCAACACACAGGCCCTGCAGAACCTGGACTTGAGCGACAGCTTCATCCGCGGCAGCCTGCTGGCCCTGTCCGCCTGCTCCCGGCCCCAGGAGCCGGTGCAGGCTCGGGAGCCGGTGCAGGCGGGGACGCGCGGCCAGCTGGCGCGCTGGGAGCTGGGGGAGAACCTGTTCCATGACCTGGGCGACGCCGACGAGGCCTGCCAGCTGGTGTGCCTGCAGCAGCTAATCATCAAGGGCCTGTTCCAGCCCAACACCGAGATCGTGGCGCTCAAGGTGGCTGGAGGGTGATGCAGGGAGGAATGGGAGTGGGTGGCCATGGGTGGGATTCAGGGCTGGTGTTGCACCGTTCCTGTGGTTCCCGAGGGCGCACACCAGAGCTTACATTTTCTTCTGAATGCAGTGGCAAGGGGGGGGCCTGCTGCGCCCATCCCTGCCACCCCCCCGCACCCCTCTCCCCTCCCCTCCTACACCCCATTCCCACCAGGTCCTGGGTGCCCTGGCGGCCCAGGTGGCGGCCGAGGAGGAGTCGGCGGCGCCGCTGGCCTCGGCGGGGGAGTGCGTGTCCAGCACCCACCTCTGCGACAGCAGCATCTGCAGCCCGGTCGGCGACACGCTGTCGGCGGTGCTCGGCGACACCCTGCTGGGCCTGGTGCTGACCATCGCGGCCACGCTGCCCTCCCTTCACGTCCACATCGCCGCCGGCACCCACACCGCCGACATCTCCTGCTTCGTGGAGGTATGTGTGGGGTGAAAGGGGGCGGAAGCGACGAGGTGCTGGGGTCCCCTTGCCGGGAAGGTGGTGTTGAGAGGGCCACTGCTGGCGTCTGCACTCTGCTTGGAGGCTGCTCTGGCCTCATTTATGGGATCTGAAACAGGGAAGAGGGTGGAGGTTTTGGAGGGGCGCAGATTATTCCCCCGACGCTCCCCTGGATGATGGAGAGCACCACCAGGATGGGCAACAACAGCTTGGCCCCTTTCCCCATCCAGTCGCTGGCGCTGGCCTGCGAGGCGGTGGGCTGGCCCGAGGTCGCCTGCGCCTACATGGCCGTGGCGCAGGCGCTGCAGGACCCGACGTCGCGCGACATGTCCTGGGCGCCGGCGCTGGTGCGCATTGTGGCGCTCCGCGCCTTCCCTGCCCACGGACGCTGGGTGCTGCAGCGCTTTGTGGAGACCGTGGAGCGGGGGAGCGAGGAATACCAGGCGGCGGGCCTGCTCATCCTCAGGGCCCTGTTTGAGGTGGGCGGGTTCTCATATAGGGGGGGGGGGGGGCCGTTGACTCATGGAGTCAAGCTGGTGCCTGACACGATACCCACCCTTCACCCCTTCACGTCACCCACCCTACCCTGCGCAGGTGGAGGAGCTGGACCTGGGGTCCAGCTTCGGGGAGGCGGACCAGGCCCGCTTCGCTGGCGTGCTGTCCCCCTTCATCTGCACCTCCTTGGGATGCTGGGCCCTGCACGTCATGAAGGCCGCGGTCAACAAGGGGGGTGAGTGCTGGGTGTGCTGGGGATGGGTGCCTGGGTTGCTGGGAGGCAAGGGTCAACTGGATGGAGGGTAGGAGGGGTGGGAGGGATGCAGACCGCGATGACAGCGGCGTGTGCCTCGCGGCTCGCCTGCCACGTCCCTCCTCAAAGGTCGCATCCACCATCCTCGTGACAGCGCGGGCGGCGCCTGCGCAGCAGCAGGATCAGGACGGCCTTGGGGTCGTGCTGGGCTGGCCCCACTCCATCGACGAGCTGGGCACCTCCAACAAGCTGTGCAGCCAGAGCCTGGAGCGCTTTGTCACGGCCTGCGCAGGCATGGACCGGAACGCGATGCAGGTGCTCCCCTTCATCAAGTAACATGGGACGGGGACGGAAGGCACCCTCTGACTTGCGCCTCACTTGCTGAGGTTGGCCCCTGGAGATCCCGCCTGTGTGCTGAGTGTGCCTGTGCCCTTGGTCCCGTCAAACCCACTTGACATGGCAGCAGGCCAGGGGGGGTTTCAAGCGGATGCACAAACCCCGTCTACTGGAAAAATGAGTGGTGTACTCAGCGTGAGGCAGGAGGCGTGCTCAGCACCGCGCAGGGAATGCATTTCTGCTCCTGACTCCAGCGCACCACATCTGTACAAGGGGACCCGGGGCATGGCACGCCCAGGAACATCAAGCAGCTATACAAAATCGGCCTTGCGCAGCTTCAGGTCGGCGAGCGTCGCGCCGCCCCACCTCAGCCGCAGCATCTGCCAGCACCAGCCCATGTGGTAGCCACGCTCGAGCGCGATACGACGCAGGTTCTCGCCGTGCTCGAGCACCGCCTCTAGGTTCGGGGAGGAAAGGAAGCGCGCGATGTCCTCCCCGCTTCGCACATTGAACAGGATACGGTCGCGGTGGAGGACCTGCGGAGGCGTTTGGGAGTAGGAGGGTAATCGTGTGCAGATGCTGGCGATGGCAGGCAGGGTCGGCACGATGGCCTGCTCCCAAGCTGCACCCCAACAGAGACCTGGTTGGGCCAGAGGATGTCCTCCTCCGTGGGCCCCACATCGCCCACAAAGCCCACGTAATAGCGCAGCAGGTCAACGGCGGGCATGTCATCTTGGAGAAAGGGGGCACTTTCGACGGTGCAGAAGGGTTCGCAGACTGTTCCCAGTACGTTCACATCATTGCTGGTAAGGAGCTCCTTTGAGGCGTACAATCTGGAAGAACATGGGAAGAAAGCCGCGGTGTACAGGAGGCCATCCTTGCAACATGTTGCTCCCTCTCCAAGAAAATCAAGTCTCCATGGAGCTATGGTCATGACAACCTGCACTCTTCCTCACCTCGACATTCCCACGGCGGAGTCCTGGACAATAGTGATCCATGACGGCCTGACGCTCACAACTTGGCGGTTGACACGCAGCAGTACATGGTCGACCCCTCCCTCTTTGCCTCCAGCATCAGGCTTTGCGGGGGAGGGGGGTAGAAACGGTCAGAAGGCATGTCATATACGATGCTAGAAGTGGACATCAGCATGGGCGCAGAGACCGAGGCACAACAGCCTCGACAGCACCCAAAAGCTGCTTCAGGGGCCGCGACACAGCAGCCCTCACCTGTACTTGAGCATCATCAGGTAGGGACGCCATCCAAGCAAGGTCCTCAGATGGGTCGCTGCCCTGCCGCTCTGCTGATGTTGGCGCCACTGCTCCTCCCCAGGGATCCCCTAGGTCCTCCATGCCGCTCGGGGCCCGCTGCCACATCTTCTCGGTCCGCACCTGATTCCAGGCGTCTGTGATCTGGTGCAACTCGTCCACGCTCCTCCAGTGCGTCAGCCACGAGGCTTGGCTATCACGGCAAGGGCCACTGCCCGTAGGTGCCCTAGGTTGCACATTGCTGCCTGCTGTAGAGCACAGGTGTGCCAATCCTCGTGTTACTCCGGAGCCTGCAGGCCGCGAGCGGTCAGAGGTTGATGAGTGGGATCCGAAGGAAGGTTCTATCAATCTGAACCAACAACGTTTCGCGGCCTGCAGACCTATGTAAAGTGGCACACGCATCCACACACCTCGCCCGGGTCTCGCTGTGCTCGAGAAGGGCGTCCTGGCGTAGACTGCCGTGGCCATCGGCATGTCTTTGCAGAGACCCACGACGCTTTTCAGTAAGGAAAAACGATTTAGCATGGATCAGCAGTCGCTGTGGTCACAGGCCGAGCCCCGCCCGCTGGGCGGTTCATCAGGTCTACGCCGAGGTCCTATCAATGCTAGACTGGCGCAGGCTTTGGCTTCAAGTCGTATTCTCGCTGAAAATATAGATATATGCCGAGACACTCCTGCAGCTCTCCTGTTGCGGCCTCTCGATGTCCTCGCGGGTTTGCTAGGTCGCGACCACGAAGGCCCGCCTCGGCGCGCCTCCTGTCTCCACGCGAATCACTAGTTGTAGCGAGGCGACGTGTAACATTTTACAAGGCCCCTTGTCCGTGGCATTCAGGAGCGGGGAGGGGCAAAGGCGCCCCCCGGCGTGCGGCGGGCGTGCTGCGCGCTCTGGATCACTTGCTCACTGGAGGGACTCCACGGCCTTGCTGGCGGCATCGTCCAGGTCGTTGGCGGCGATGATGTCCACGTCCGACTCCCGCAGGATGCGCTTGCCCTCCTCCACGTTGGTCCCCTCCAGGCGCACGATCAGAGGGACCTTGACGCCCACCTGCTTGGCCGCGTTCACGATGCCCGAGGCGATCACGTCGCAGCGCATGATGCCGCCGAAGATGTTGACCAGGATGGCCTTGACCTGGGGATCGGAGGTCAGCAGCTTGAAGGCCGCCACCACCTGGAGTGTTGTGCATGGTGTGGTGGGGGTGTTTTTACCCAGGGGAGGGGGGGGGTTACCGGTTCAGGATTATGTGAGAAGGGATATATTCGGTGCCAGGAACCAGCCTAGAGCTTCTGCGCCACCCAGAAGCCTGTTCCAAGCTTCCCCCCCCCCCCACCCACACACACACCCTGCCCACTTTTCAGCTCCCGTTCAACCCATCTTCTCCCCCTTTTCCCAACCCCCCTCCACCCAAGAATCCCTCAAAGTCCACCTGCTCCTCGGAGGCGTTGCCGCCGACATCCAGGAAGTTGGCGGGGGAGCCGCCCCGCAGCTTGATGATGTCCATGGTGGCCATGGCCAGGCCCGCACCGTTGACCATGCAGCCGATGCTGCCGTCCAGGCCGATGTAGTTGAGGTCGTACTTGTGCGCCTCCACCTCGCGCGGATCCTCCTGGCTGGCGTCGGCCAGCGCGAAGAGGTCCTTCTGGCGGAAGGCGGCATTGTCGTCGAAGCCAAGCTTGGCGTCGGCCGCGATCAGGCCCTGCGCCGTCTCCGCCAGCGGGTTGACCTCCACCATGGTGCAGTCGCGCTCGACAAAGAGGCGGTACAGGCCCTGGATCTGCTCCGCAGCGGCATCGGGGTCGGTGCGCACGCCCAGGCCTGCCACCACCTCCCGTGCCTGGTCGGGGGTCAGGCCCCGGAACACGTCCACGTTCACCTTGACAATCTTCTCCGGGAACTTCTCGGCCAGGTCCTCGATGCTGGTGCCTCCCTCGCTGCAGGCGATGATGACGGGGCCGGAGGTCTTGCGGTCCAGCAGGATGGCAAAGTACATCTCCCGCTCCAGCGCCATCTTGCGTGCCAGGTACAGCGTGTTCACGGGCTTGCCCTTCTCCCCGGACTGCTTGGTCACCAGCGTGCCGCCCAGCATCTTTGCGGCAACCTCGCGGGCCTTGTCTACGGGTACGATGTGCACACCGCCCTTGAAGCCGGACTTGAAGGTGCCCAGGCCGCGCCCGCCCGCCAGGATCTGGGACTTGATGACGACCTTTGTGCGCGAGTGTGTGTGTGTGTGGGGTCGGGGGGGTCCCCAAGGATCTTGAATGAGGTGGAGTGGCAGCCCGTTTGGCGCACTGGCTGCAACAAAGTAAATAAGAATCAAACCCAAACTCATGCCGCTTCACCTCGTTCTTGTCGTCGGCCAGCGCCTTGGCAGCCGGCAGGACCTCCTCAAGGGTGGTCACGGCCTTGCCCTCCGGCACGTTGATACCATACTCGCTCATCAGCTCCGCACCCTGCAGGTCGGTGCAGGTGGGGAGCGCACATTGAACAATTGCAGAGCTGATGCTGATCTGAGGAGACATGTGAACGTAATGCCTGGACCAGGCTGTGCGATGCCCGCTTGCCTGCCGAGACTCAACCACAAACGCCGCCCAGAGCCCAGGCGCTCATCCAACGTGCATGATCCAGGTCATTATGCCCACCTGGTACTCGTGGATGTTCAGGAAGCGCAGCTGCTGTGCCTGGGCCGGGGTGAGGGTCCGCGGGCCCACCGACCGCGCGGCACGGGAGAGGGCGTGCAGCATGGGGAACCCTGAGCCTTGATGCCCTGGAAAATACCAATATGATACCAACTTCCAGATACAAAGCTGCGAGATCGATTGCGCTCCTACTCCCGATGTTCACGTTACTCTCTGGGAAATTGGTGACTGCAGACTCCGTGCGCGCGCGCAGACTCTTTGGGGGGGGTCCCCTTTCGGTTTCCGATGACATTCGCTGGGGAAGGAACACCCTACCAAAATCCGCGGGTGCATGCTGACATGCAGCAATTCCAGGGCATCTACAGGTCTTCCAGCTTCTTCACTGCAGCAGCTAGTGGCGCCTTCTTGTAGCCAGTCACCGCGTCGATGATCTCCTTCCCATCCTGCAGGGGCGAGGGGGCTGAGTTACGACAAGGTCCACTGCACAAGGATGCCAGACAAACTCGTCACCTTCCGACCCCGACACCCCATACCACAACCCGTACCTTGTAGAACTTGAAGGCTGGCAGAGCCTTGACTCCCAGCTCAGTGGACAGGCCCTCCAGCTGCTTCTCCGTGGTATCAAACGACAGGAACTTGACGCCCTTGTGTGTCTCCTGTGACGCATGGGGAGCGATTGAGAATGGGTATGGGAGAGAGGGGGCCTGTGCAGGTATCGAGGCCACTGTGCCTGCCAAAGAAAGCTCGTCAACCTCTGTGGGCCATTCTGGGGTGCGATTGTACATGGACAACGCCTTGCATCGCATCCAGGCCAGCTCGGAGCACACAGCCAAGTGACATGCGTGGGACCTTCCCTTTGCAAATCCACAAGGTCAAAAACACACCCCACCTGCAGCTCCTCAACGTAAGGAGAGATCATCTTGCACTTGCCACACCAGGGTGCCCAAAACTTAACAGCCACCTGCGAGGGTTTGAGGGAGGTGAAGTTACGTGTCATTGACACCAGCAATCCCCGGGCAACATGATGTCTCATCCTGCTGACCTTGCCGGAGGACACCTCCTTCTCATACTGCTTCTTGTTGGTGACGTGCACCAGGCTGGACGTCTCCTCATCATCATCTCCTGACTGCGATTGGGGAAGAAAGGAAGACAGGGACAGAGCTCAACAATCTGTTCTACCAAAGCCAGCGACAGTTTAGACCAACAAACAGTCTCGCATGCGGCCTTGATCAGGGCCCGTCAGTGGCCCTATCTGGCCGGGCGGCCTGCGCGTGCATCCATCCACTCACAAGGCACCGTCTGTCCTGCCCCCCGCCCCCCTCCACTCACCTCCTCAGCAGTCGCAAAGTACTCCAGCGACTTCTCGGGATCGGCGTGCATGGTGGCACCGCCTGGCGTCCAGTTGGCGGGGCACACCTCGCCGTGCTCGGCCACAAACTGGATGGCCTGTGAAGAGAGGAGCGGGTGGCATACGGCCATGAGCCTCAGGCACACTTTGATTCTCTCCATGTGGGCCAACCACCCCCTCCCCTTCCGCCATGCAGCTCGCCTGCAGGGTGCGCTTGGCCTCGTCCACATTGCGCCCGATGGGGAAGTTATTCATGGTGATGTGCTCGATCACTCCCTGGGAGCGCAGTAGGGGGAAAGGCTGGGTGGATGAGCTGTCAGCCGTGCAAGGTGCCGCAGCCGAGCAGCATGCAAGTGCCAGAACTTCCCCGCCAGGAGCAATGCCAGTGCATCGTCGGGGGCACGCAGTTGATGCTTGCAGCCTCCACACGCCCACCCCCACCCCCAAGCACCTCTGGGTTGATGATGTAGAGGCCACGCAGCGCAATGCCGGCGTCCCGCTTCAGAACGCCGTACCGGGCGGCGATGGACTGCAGATCGGCGGCATGGATGGCGTCAGGGACAGGGAGGGACTGCAGTGCATGGCATCAAGGGCCACATCCCCCGCTTGCTTCCTGTGAGGGAGGTGCGCTGCACCCAGCCTCTCTCTTTCTTATGCAAGCCCCACATGAATGTCACCTTTGTCACGTCCGCCAGGATGGGAATCTGCATGTACCCCAGTCCACCCCTCTTGCGCGGGGTCTTGATCCAGGCCAGGTGCACCTCTGGGGTGTCTGTTGACGCGGCAATGAGCTGAAAGAAAGGAGGAACAAGGTGGCGCATTACTGATTCTTTTGGCCGAGGAAGCTGGGGCCTTGACGCAATGCATGCCGAAACTTTCATCCCAGTCTGGCCTCCGGTCAGGGCCTCGGGAGTCTCACGATAAGCCCTAGTGGCCGCCACACGATGCATTTCCTCTTTCCCTCAGCCTCCCACCCTCAACCCACACCTGGGCATTCAGGCCCTGGAACTCCTTGGCGCGGTCGCTGAAGGCGATGATCTCAGTGGGGCACACAAAGGTGAAGTCCTTGGGGTACCAGAACAGGATCACATACTTGCCCTTGTAGTCTGACAGGCTAATGTCCTTGATCTCCCCATCCACCACAGCTGCGTGCAGGGAATGAGTGGGGTGCTTGGTGAGGGCTGTGAGGCCGACAATGTGCAAGGGGGAGCAGGGAGGAGACGAAGGCGAGTCCGATGGTCGTGGCCACGCAGAGGCGACTCCCTTGGAAGTGCAACCCCCCCGTAAACCCCCTCCTCGCCTGGACCGGAGAATTCTGGGGCCAGGCCTCCAACCTGCGGAAACGATGGGCGACGTGCGCATCAGCCAAGGCTCCGGGCACTCTCTGGTGATGCAGATTCATTTGCACCTTTCTCACCTCGGCCTCCACCTCAGGGTAGAAGACGGTGGCATAGTCCTGGTCAGCCTCACTGGCGAACGACCTGGGCGTCGGGCCCACCGTGGGGGCCAGGGTGTTTCCGATCCACCCACTCTGTACGCACTTATCCAGGCATCCTAGGGCTGGGATGAACCTGGCGCACGCCAAGTCTTTGGGTCCCGAGCCAATGGCCCGAGAGGCCAGGGAGGCAAGCCGAGACACTGCCCTGCGCTGCATGACTGGAAACAGATCGCCGTTGTGAAATGATGTTTACAACTTCTGATCACTATTGTGCGAGTAACGATGAAAGTGAGCGGATGTATTACTGACCAAAGCCTGTCGCATGCCGTCGAAAGTCCACATCAGATCGCATGTCACATACGAGCGGAAGGACCGGGGTTAGAGGAGCATGATGACACCTGCTGGGAGTATGCCGTCTGGCATAGCATCACTTCCGGACGTTTACAGTGTGCATTGAAAGAGATATAGTCAGATTACGGCGGCAGTCACACTTGAGTTGCAGGTGGGAGGGAGGCTGCAGCTGGGTTGGCGGTGTGCCACATGTTCCGCGGGGTCACAGAGACATTGGGGCCTGGCTTTTATGGTGGCGCATATTGAACCAGACATGATGTCGTTTATTGGACGCGTGGCATGCTTGTCACGGGTCGTCCAGGCACAGTGCTACACACATTGTGCATGCGAGCACCTGTCCGAGATGCCCCATCCTCCTCGCGCCCAGTGCAGAAACCTCGCCTATAAGGAACGCTTCAAGGCAATTTGAACTCTCCATCAGCTGCTCCACCGTTTGTTTGGCCTCGGGTTGCCGCCGACACGCTTCTTCTTGTCACTCCCCGCGGAAGTGATCGGGTTACTACCTCAGGATCGCAGCCCAGCCCCGGCCTACTAGTGCCGAGCCGAAATGCGGTGGAGGCTGGCAGCCGTGTGTGGAGGGGGTCTGGCCCTGCTCGGCGGGGGGGCGGCGAGCTCCTTGGCTGAGGCACAGCACCCTGCAGGCGACACCCTGGAGCTGGTGCAGGTCGTCTTCCGGCATGGTGAGCTCCTCTGAACTTACGGAGCGGGTATCTTGAGGGTTGTACGGGATGTCGCGGAGGGGGACCCCTGAAGTAGGATACTGTCCAGACCATGCCCCTCCACCCCCTCCCCCCCACCCCCCAACCCCCACTCGCCATCAGGTGCCCGCACGCCCCTGAGCCAAAAGTACTGGCCCGAGCTGGTTAGGGAGTGGGACGCGTGCGGGCAGGCCTACACGCCAGTCCCCCTGGATATCCGCACCGAGGACGGGCAGCCCCGCCCCGCCAACCCCGACGACGTGAAGCAGGTGGAGACGCGCTTCCTCGGCGGCTGCAGCAAGGGCGAGCTCACCCGGCTGGGCCAGCGCCAGGCCCTGGCCTTCGGGCGGTGGCTGCGCCGCCGGTACGTGGACAACCTGGGCTTCCTGCCGGGGGACCGCAAGCAGGACACCCTCCTCCCACGCACCACCAACTACGCTCGCACCGTGGCCACGCTGGCCGGCGTGCTGACGGGGCTGTACCCCGGGGACGAGGGGCCTGTGCCCGCGCTCACCACGCCGGAGATGGACGAGGTGCTGTACGCCAACGTGCGCAGCTGCGCGCGCCTGAAGGAGCTGGTTGGGGGGCTGCACGCCGAGGCGCGTGCCAGCGCGAAGGGCGATGAGGGAGTGCAGGCGCTGGGCCGAGAGCTGGCGGCGGCCATGGGCCTGCCGCCGGGCCACCGCGTCAGCTGGCTCAACCTGCACGACGCCCTGACCTCCATGCAGGCGCACGACAAGCCCATCCCAGAAGGCGAGATGATTAAAAGAGGGCGAGAGGTGCAGGGGTATCTGGTGGGGATCGGGTGTGGCACTGGCCTCAGCCTCGCGGCTGGGCGTGGCAGTGGGGAATAGTTGGGGATGGCTGGGAGCCAGAGGCCTCATGCCATTACCTGCAGGGCGCAGTTGAGTGAGGGGCCTCGACCCGCTGTGGCTGGACCCGCTGCCTTGCATTGCCCTGGGCATGCCCGTGCACACCGAGCGACGCCCCTGTGCTCTCCTCTCACATGAACACAACTCCCTCATGCCCATCCAGGTGTGCGCAGCAGGCCAGACCTCCTCCTGGCACTGGACAGGCAGGCGGTGACCAGCTTCCTGCACGTCGTGGCGCCGCCCCACTCCACGGGCCGGCAGGAGGAGGTGCTGCGCCTGGGCATGGGCCGCATGCTCAGAATGCTGGAGGAGGTACGGGTGGGAGATAGGGTGGACCAAACAGGGGGCCCGGTGCGGCACCAGGAACTTGAAGAGGTTTGAACCGCACGCGCTTTTGCCGCTGGCCTCCAGTCTCAAGCACCATGGTATTCCTCACAGCGTCGGTGCCTGCGTGTCCGGGGCGGCCTCATCCTTGGATTCCCGGCCCAACTCAGCACCGCTCCCGCCCCCATTTTCATCTTTGGCAGCGTATGGAGGAGACGGTGGCAGGCACGGCCAGGCACCGCATGCTGCTCTACTCAGGGCATGACTCCACGCTCATGCCGCTGCTGGTGGCCCTGGGCAAGGAGGTGGAGACCTGGCCCGCCTACATGTCCAATCTGGTGTTCGAGAACTGGAGGCGTGGCGACGGCCAGCGCTACGTCAAGGTAGTTTTTCCTTTTTTTTTTTGGGGGGGGGGTGGGGGGGGG